>NC_091440.1:75219311-75392983 GCF_964237555.1 Oryctolagus cuniculus | reverse complement strand
TTTCTGATCATGTCAGTTAGGAGTTCTATGTGCTTCCTATACTTGGATGTACTTATCATTCTTCAAATTAGGAAAGTTTTCTGCCATTATTTCAAACTTTATATCTCTTTAAAAAGTTAACTCAAAATAGATCATGCATTAAGTGCTTATTGCAACCCATCTGGATGGAGTTCCAGGATCCTGGTTTTGGCCTGGCCCAGACCAGCTGTTGCTGTCATTTGTGGAATGAATGTGCAGATTAATTCTCTTTCTCTCCTTCTCTTCCTCCTTCTCTCTCTCTCTCTTTTTATGTGTGCATGTGTGTGTGTAACTTTGCCTTTCAAATAAATATGTAAATAATAAAAGTTGATAACAGTTCTGAACTCACATTTCACAACGAAAGATATGCTGATATAACCTAAGCATATGAAGATGTCCAATACCATGTGTCATTAGGGAATTGCAAATTAAAACAAATGAGATACCACTAAACTCTTAGTAGGATATCTGAACCCAAACCTCTGTGAATTAACTTTCTAGGGCTACCCTAACAGAATAGCAAAATCTGTGTATCTTAAATAACAACAGCAAAACTATTTTCCTATTGTCTTGGGAGCTAAAATTCCAACACCAGACATCAGCAAGGTTGGTTTTTTCTGAGACCTCTCTAAATGATTTGTAGAGGCCACCTTCTTTCTGCATCTTCTTATACTCTTCCTTTTGTGTTTGTGTCCTGATGGTCTCTTCCTTCAAGGACAACAATTACATATGATTAGGACTTAATCTAAAGACCTCATTTTCTCTTAAATTTCTCTTTAGTCCCCATCTCCAACTCAGGCATATTCAGAGGTAGTGGTTGTTAGGATATATATATGTGTATATATATATATATATATATATGAATATATATATATTAATTTGGAGGAATAAAATTCAGCCTAAGCCTATAGAACTCTAACAATACCAAACATTGGTAACGATGTGGAACATTAGGTATTTTCACTGCTGCTTGGAATGTAAATTGGCAAAGTTACAATCGGGCAATTTGAAACAATGTTAAACATAATTTCATAAGACCCAAATTTTTCACACTCTGGTATTTACCCAAATCAGTAGAAAACTAGGCTACACAAAGATTCTGCACAAAGGAGTTTAAGGCAACTTTATTCTTGGTTGAAAAAAGTTGGAGTGGCCAAGATCCCTTTCAGTAGATGAATGGATAAGCAAAACTGTGGTAATAAGATAATGGATACATCAGTGCTAGTTAAGAGATGAGGTATTCAGACATATAAAGACATGAAGAAACCTTAACAATACATTGAAAGAAGCCAGATTGAAAAGGCAACATAACATTTTATTCTAACTCTATGACATTTTGAAAAAGAAAGGCAACTTTATAGAATAAACAGGAATCTAGTTGCCAATAGTTGGCCTGAGAGAAGGAAGAACAAACAGATGGGTTACTGGGTATTTTTAGGGCACTGAAATTATCCTGCATCAAAGTACCTGTACAGTGTATGGGACAAATTCTTCTATTACCACAGATGTTATTCAACAATAATTTTTTTAAATAAAACAATAATTTTTTTTCTTCTCTCTCTCTCCCTGTCTGTAACTCTGCCTCTCAAATAAATACATAAAATCTAAAAAAATAAAAAAGGCAAGTGGGTATTCCACTTGTTTAGCAGGGCTTCAAAGAGCTTGTGTTAAAAAAAATTTAATTAACTTTATAAAAATCAAAACTTGGCTCTAGGGGCTGGTGATGTGGCACAGTGAGTTAAGTTGCTGCCTGCAATGCTGGCATCCCATATTGGAGCATCAGTCCTAGTCACAGCTGCTCCACTTTTGATCTAGCTCCCTGCTAATGTGACTGGGAAAGCAGCAAAAGATGGCCCGAGTCCTTGGGCCCCTGCCACCCATGTGGGAGACCCGGATGACGTTCCCAGGCTCCTGGCTTTGGCTTGGCCCAGCCTGGGCTGTTGTGGACCTGTGGGGAGTGAACCAAAGGATGGAAGCTCACTTTTCTCTCTCTCTCTCTCTATCCATCACTCTGCCTTTCAAATCAACAAAATAAATCTTTTAAAAAACCCTAGGCTCTACAAAAGGTGTTTTTTTTTTTAACTTTTATTTAATGAATATAAATTTCCAAAGTATGGCTTATGGATTACAATGGCTTCCCCCCCATAACGTCCCTCCCACCCGCAACCCTCCCCTTTCCCATTCCCTCTCTCCTTCCATTCACATGAGGATTCATTTTCGATTCTCTTTATATACAGAAGACCAGTTTAGCATACATTAAGTAAAGATTTCAACAGTTTGCTCCCACACAGAAACATAAAGTGAAAAATAATAGATGATTTTTTAAGTGATGATGAAATCAGATCAGACCTATTGTCATGTTTAATCCCAGTGAGAGTCAAGTTGGGAATTGATAATTTCTTCTTCTTCTTTTTTTTTTTTTTTACAGAGGATCAGTTTAGTATACATTAAGTAAAGATTTCAACAGTTTGCACCCCCATAGAAACACAAAGTGAAATATACTGTTTGAGTACTCGTTATAGCATTAAGCCTCAATGTAGAGCACATTAAGGACAGAGATCCTACATGAGGAGTAAGTGCACAGTGACTCCTGTTGTTGACTTAAGAAATTGACACTCTTGTTTATGGCATCAGTAATCTCCCTATGCACCAGTCATGAGTTTCCAAGGCCATGGAAGCCCCTTGAGTTCTCCGACTCTTATCTTGTTTAGACAAGGTCATAGTCAAAGTGGGGGTTCTCTCCTCCCTTCAGAGAAAGGTACCACCTTCTTTGAAGACCTGTTCTTTCCACAGAGATCTTTCATTTAGGTGTTTTTTTTTTTTTTTTTTTTGGCCAGAGTGTCTTGGCTTTCCATGCCGGAAATACTCTCATGGGCTTTTCAGCCAGATCCGAATGCCTTTAGGGCTGATTCTGAGGCCAGAGTGCTGTTTAGGACATCCGCCATTCTATGAGTCTGCTGAGTATCTCGCTTCCCATGTTGGATCACTCTCCCCTTTATTTATTCTATCGGTTAGTGTTAGCAGGTACTAGACTCGTTTATGTGCTCCCTTTGACTCTTAGTCCTTTCACTATGATCAATTGTGAACTGAAATTGATCACTTGGAATAGTGAGATGGCATTGGTACATGCCACCTTGATGGGATTAAATTGGAGTCCCCTGGTATGTTTCTAACTCTACCATTTGGGGCAAGTCAGCTTGAGCATGTCCCAAATTATACATCTCTTCCCTTTCTTATCCCCACTCTTATGTTTAACAGGGATCACATTTCAGTTAAATTTCAACACTTAAGAATAACTGTGTATTAATTACAGAATTAAACCAGTCATATTAAGTAGAAAAGACAAAAAAAAACTACTAAGAGGGATAATGTATTAAGTTGTTCATTAACAGTCAGGGCTATGCTGATCAAGTCACCGTTTCTCATAGTGTCCATTTCACTTCAACAGGTTTCCTTTTTGGTGTTCAGTCAGTTGTCACCGATCAGGGAGAACATATGGTATTTGTCCCTTTGGGACTGGCTTATTTCACTCAGCATGATGTGTTCCAGATTCCTCCATCTTGTTGCAAATGACTGGATTTCGTTGTTTCTTACTGCGGTATAGTATTCTAAAGAATACATATCCCATAATTTCTTTATCCAGTCTACCATTGATGGGCATTTAGGTTGGTTCCAGGTCTTGGCTATTGTGAATTGTGCTGCAATAAACATTAGGGTGCAGACCGCTTTTTTGTTTGCCAATTTAAATTCCTTTGGGTAAATTCCAAGGAGTGGGATGGCTGGGTCGAACGGTAGGGTTATATTCAGATTTAGGGAACCCAAAGAACTCTACTAAGAGACTATTGGAACTCATAGAAGAGTTTGGCAAAGTAGCAGGGTATAAAATCAATGCACAAAAATCAACAGCCTTTGTATACACAGACAATGCCATAGCTGAGGAAGAACTTCTAAGATCAATCCCATTCACAATAGCTACAAAAACAATCAAATACCTTGGAATAAACTTAACCAAGGACGTTCAAGATCTCTACAATGAAAATTACAAAACCTTAAATAAAGAAATAGAAGAGGATACCAAGAAATGGAAAAATCTTCCATGCTCATGGATTGCAAGAATCAATATCATCAAAATGTCCATTCTCCCAAAAGCAATTTATCGATTCAATGCAATACCAATCAAGATACCGAAGACCTTCTTCTCAGATCTGAAAAAAATGGTGCTGAAATTTATATGGAGGCACAAGAGACTTCGAATAGCTAAAGCAATCTTGTACAACAAAAACAAAGCCGGAGGCATCACAATACCAGATTTCAGGACATACTACAGGGCAGTTGTAATTAAAACAGCATGGTACTGGTACAGAAACAGATGGATAGACCAATGGAACAGAATTGAATCACCAGAAATCAACCCAAACATCTACAGCCAACTTATATTTGATCAAGGATCTGAAACCAATTCCTGGAGCAAGGACAGTCTATTCAATAAATGGTGCTGGGAAAACTGGATTTCCACGTGCAGAAGCATGAAGCAAGACCTCTACCTTACACCTTACACAAAAATCCACTCAAGGTGGATTAAAGACCTAAATCTACGACCTGACACCATCAAGTTATTAGAGAACATTGGAGAAACCCTTCAAGATATTGGCACAGGCAAAGAATTTCTGGAAAAGACCCAGGAGGCACAGGCAATCAAAGCCAAAATCAACTACTGGGATTGCATCAAATTGAGAAGTTTCTGTACTGCAAAAGAAACAGTCAGGAGAGTGAAGAGACAACCGACAGAACGGGAAAAAATATTTGCAAACTATGCAACAGATAAAGGGCTAATAACCAGAATCTACAAAGATATCAAGAAACTCCACAAAAACAAAACCAACAACCCACTTAAGAGATGGGCCAAGGACCTCAATAGACATTTTTCAAAAGAGGAAATCCAAATGGCCAACAGGCACATGAAAAAATATTCAAGGTCATTAGCAATCAGGGAAATGCAAATCAAAACCACAATGAGGTTTCACCTCACCCCGGTTAGAATGGCTCACATACAGAAATTTACCAACAACAGATGCTGGCGAGGATGTGGGGAAAAAGGGACACTAACCCACTGTTGGTGGGAATGCAAACTGGTCAAGCCACTATGGAAGTCAGTCTGGAGATTCCTCAGAAACCTGAATAAAACAATAATTTTTTAATATTCAACAATAATTTTTCAATATTTGTTGATCAATGGTCCTGCATCCCATGTGTTGGAGAAGTATTAAATGGAATCTCTGTCTACATTACAAGTTTCCAGTAACCTTCAAATCACTTTTTAAAAAGTTAATTTTTAAAAAAAGTTTTAAAACAAGAACAAAGCAGAAAGCTACTAAAATACATAAATGAATTTAGAAATGTTGCAGTTTACATACAGGTAGATATTTTTTAAAAAATTATTGGATTGCTATGCTTAGCAATCAATATTTGGATATTGAAATTTTTAAAACCTTAAAATCATTAAATGGGTAATTTTCATACAAAAAGCACAAGTCTATACACCCAAAACTACAAAACATTCCTTAAGATAAATAAGAGATGAACTAAATGTGTATTATGTTGATGTGTACAAGATTCAATATTATGAAGCTGTCAGTTTATTCAAAGTAATCTGTGCAGTTATGAAATTCAAATCCAAACCTGAGAGGCATTTTGGAAGAATTGAAACATTTTATTTTAAAACATACATGAGGGGCTGGGGCTGTAGTGCAATAGGCTAAGCTTCAACCCATGGCGCCAACATCTCATGCCCAGGTGCTTGGGCCTCTGCACCCACATGGGGGACCTGGAAGAAGCTCCTGGCTCCTGGCTCCTGAATTCAGATTGGGTCAGCTTTGGCTGTTGCAGCCATCTGGAGAGTAAACCACTGGATGGAAGACCTTTCTCTCTGTCTCTCCCTCTCTCTGTCTGTAACTCTACCTCTCAAATGTATAAATAGGCCGGCGCTGCAGCTCACTAGGCTAATCCTCCGCCTTGCGGCGCTGGCACACCGGGTTCTAATCCCGGTCGGGACGTCGGATTCTGTCCCGGTTGCCCCTCTTCCATTCCAGCTCTCTGCTATGGCCAGGGAGTGCAGTGGAGGATGGCCCATGTGCTTGGGCCCTGCACCCCATGGGAGACCAGGAGAAGTACCTGGCTCCTGCCATCTGATCAGCGTGGTACGCCGGCCGCAGCGCGCCAGCTGCAGTGGCCATTGGAGGATGAACCAACGGCAAAGGTAGACCTTTCTCTCTGTCTCTCTCTCTCACTGTCCACTCTGTCAAAAAATAAAAAATAAAAATAAATTTAAAAAAATGTATAAATAAAATCCTTGGGGGGAAAAAAAAACAAGCGTGAAGGGGACCTCATTGTGGCGTACCAGGTAAAGCCTCCACCTGCTGCTCTGGCATGCCATATGGGCACTGATTTGAGTTCTGGCTATTCCACTTCTAAACCAGCTCCCTATTAGTGCAAATGGGAAAGAAGTGGAGGAGGATCCAAGTTCTTGGGCCCACATGGGAGACCTGGAAGAAGCTCCTGGATTCAGATCTGCCCATCTCCATCTGTTGTGGCCATTTGGACAGTGAACCAGCAGATTGTCTCTCCATCTCGCTCTCTCTCTGAAATTGTGACTTTCAAATAAATAAACAAAAACATTCCTTCCATGAATGTGCCTCATAAACCACAAAATATCCTGTCAAGTATTATTTGAGTGTTATGTAATGTGTTTAAAAAGTAGTTGGCTAAGACACTTTGGGCTATGTCTGTGCCTGTGGGAAAAGATGAATATGTAGCAATTATTTATTTTCCACTTTTCCCTCACGTTTATCAAACTGCTTTCTGTATTATGGGTACAGGCATTATTTTCAAATATTTTTATTTGTACATACCTGTCATTACTTCCTTTCCAATTGATTTGAGTGCAGCTCATGTTTAAAAAGCCATCCCATTCCTGATTTATGCACCTTAGGTGGGAATACCTGCTGCTTTCCCCCTGAGTCACCAAAAGCTAATCCACTGCCTCTTTGTAGTTCATTGAGCAAGGGTTGTGTACCTATGAATTGGCGCCATGCTAGGTTCTGGGAATACAAAGGAGGATAAAACATGTCTGTGCATTTTGCATTTGTCTTTTTGTGGAATTGCTTTTCCTACAGTCCCTTTGCTTGCCTATACCACTTCTATCATCTTTGCTCAAGGTTCTTTTACTTTTGCTATTTTCTCCTAACAGGAGTCTCACCCCATTTATTTCCATGAAGGTCAACCCACACATCAAACTAAAGTACCTTTCTGACTACTATTTTGCAGCTCAAAGCATTCAAAAACACTCTCCTGCCTATTGATGCAGATGATCTTTGAATCAGATAAATCTGAGCTTCAGTCCTGACTCCTGCTGAATGCCTCTAGACAAATAGCATCTTTTCCAGGCCTGTTTCTGCATTTGCATAAAACCAGGAAGAATGTATCATGCCATTTAAATATGTTGAGACAATGTCTGACACATATGAGTAGCTGTCTGATAAATCATAAGTATGATAAAAGTAAATCTTTTGCAAGTTATTAGTTCGTTATTAAAATTTGCTTGGCCATTGGTTTATATCTCCAATATTTATGAGAGGCTCCTGTGTTAGAAAGATACAATATCAAGTATTCTGTATCAGCAGCAAAACTACAGCAACATGTGAATATGCTTCACCTTGGTTAAAGAGTTTCATAAGAGTCCAAGGTCCAAGGTATGTGAATAGATGTGACAGCAATAGGTAGCAATATAAGACACACTTCAACAAGTAAGGGCTGTTCAAGTTTTATCTTTCTCTGGAGGTTTTTTTCTGATTATTTGTAATGTAGAATTCATTTCAAATGTCAATTTAAATCTGATTTTGTGAACTAGCTTCACTGTTTAGTTGTATATTTATGTCACGTTATCACAATTTTCTTGTAGTCTGAATGCAAATGTTTTAGACTGAAAGACAATTTTCCATTTGTTAAAATTAAGATGTGTGTGCAGATAGATTCTGTTGCATAAATACTGACTTTCTTGCTTCTCATAACATTTGAGTGGAAAGCAATGTGTCATTATTTGGACCGTGTGTGCATGTGTGTGTGTGTGTGTGTGTGTGCATTTGGGAAGGACTGGGGTCAGGGGAAAGAGAAGAGGAATAAAGAATGGAGACTGAGACAATGGGAGTTGAAAGATACACTTACACTTACATATTCATCTCCCACTATAGCTTTTGAAGAAATGAAATTCATTACATATGTATCCAGTTTTAAGATGCATCTTTATATAAGAATCATTAAATCATAATGTAAATCCTGTGTTAAAATATTTGGATAATTTCAATTTAAATGAATTGCCCAATCATCCCAACTGCATTGAAGTTAGTTCTCTTTGAAGTAATTGTGCTGCTGAGAATAACCCAGAAAATTAATTTTGTTCTGAAGAATGAACACCTTCTCCATCAATCAGGCTATGAAGAGTTTGTTCCTAAGATAAGGATTAACAGAGAGATGATAATTGGACTGAGCAATGAAAGATAAATATCTTGTCCTACACCTTTTAGGAGTGGCTCCTGGAAACTAAGGCAGAAACACAATAGAAGCATTTACATTTGTAAATGTTTTTAGAAGGTTGATTGCCAACCCTGTAAGGCAAGTCAAGCTCACTAATTGTGCTACATTTTTTCATTTCCTTTCAATATTAACTTACACTTGCAAACTACTATCTCATCTTCACCATTAGGAACCCAGTTTTCCCAGCTTTCATTTCATGTTTCTCTCCTCCCTAACAATCTTCTCTCATGCTTAATGCAATTTGTTTCCTTTGTTAGTTAAGACTATTCCATTCCTCTGTAGAAAATAAGAAAAATAGTACAGAGGCTGGCGCTGTGCATAGTGAGTAAAGCTACTGCCTGCAGTGCTGGCCTCCCATATGGGCACCAGTTTGAGTACCGGCTGCTCCACTTCCAATCCAGCTCTCTGCTATGGTCTGGGAAAGCAGTAGAAGATGGCAAAGTCCTTGGGCCCCTGTAAGACCTTGGGAGACCTGGAAGAAGCTCCAGTCCCCTGGCTTCAGATTGGTGCAGCTCTAGCCATTGCAGCCGATTGGGGAGTAAACCAGTGGATGGAAGACCTCTCTCTCTCTCTCTCTCTCTTTGGC
Organism: Oryctolagus cuniculus; assembly: GCF_964237555.1. Taxonomy (NCBI): domain Eukaryota; kingdom Metazoa; phylum Chordata; class Mammalia; order Lagomorpha; family Leporidae; genus Oryctolagus; species Oryctolagus cuniculus. Next base: position 75,383,790 of record NC_091440.1, on the reverse strand, counting down.
TCTCCTTCTCTCTCTGACTTTCAAATAGATAAATAAATCTTGGAAAAAAAGAAAAATAGTAAACAATGGTGTTAAAAAAATCAGATAAACAAGCAGCTTTGAGGCATATATGAAATGTATGAGATGCCTTTAATATAAATAAGTTAATCAATAAACTACATGATATATTAGGCATAGATGACATAACCAAAATGTGTGTGTGCACTAAACATAAGTAAAAACTATATCACTAAAACGTGTATATTCTAAACATAGATAACATAAGTAAATGTACATATGTTAAACATATAAAGATCAAATAGAGTTAATATTCAAAATATATTAAGCATATTTGAGGCCTGTGATATTCTTGATGCACAAAAAAAATCCATGAAAAAAACCATGAGACAATGAGAATTTATGATTTCTTCAGTTAGCCAACTATCAGTAACACACCTTCTGACACTACCTGTGGTCTCCTTATAAACATTAATAAAATCTACAGCTGCTCATCAAGTTAAATGATGGCTAAAAGTTGGCAAGGCACACTTCCAACTGTGTCTTTCAGACAGAACATGTCTGAAGACTCAGGTGGCAATTATTTCCTACCCTCCTTACATTCCACCCTAAGTATATTGTCCCACATGCACTCTCTCCCTTTGGTTCTTGCTGTATGTTTTCAATTTATTCATTCTTCTGTGTTACTTGAAAATATCAATTTGCTCAAGTGGGTCTTCCTGATCTTTAAATTCTGGGACATATTTCCTGGGACTTATTACCACCAATGGATCCATGTAAATTTTCACACAAGAGCCAGTATTCTCCTTATGATACTGCTAGCCACATTGAACTCTCTGAAAATAGCAAGTAAGTAAGCTTTATGATGGGGTCTGTGAGTTCCTGCATTTATCTGGTGAGTGAGAAAAATATGAACATCTTGCCAAGAGAATTCCATCTGTCTATAACCAGAGCCTGCAATAGCCTTGAAATCGGAGAAGACCCCCTAAAATTTACACACAGATGTGGCCCCTTAAGTTTCCCAGAAGTGCTATCTGGGGTGCCACATATGCTACTGGAATTTGGGGTGCCATACGATTTCACCACGAGCTTATTAATAAATCCCCAATATTAATAAGCCCAAGAAGGTTCTTGCCTAATATTTAGAGAATTCTAAATACCGGCACAGGTAAAGGAGGCAGCATGGTACATTTTAGGCGTTTATTTAGTGCGAGAGGTATCTAGGAAAGTGAGGGCTTTAGTTCAGGGAGGAGAGAGGGGAAAGTCCAGAAACTAGGGTAGCGTCCATACCACTCGGAGAGCAGGCCAGAGCCACGTGCAGCAAGCACCTCGAGCTGCTATTCACTGCTTATCACCGGCAGCAAAGCAGAGGCAGAGAGACTTTTGGGACACTCCCTGCCTTTTTATGTATTTTCCACAGGGGAGTGGCTTGTAGCCAGGTGTGCGCTCAGGTCTGGTCAGGTAGAGCCTGATGTCACATGGGGCGTGGGGGGGGGGGTATGAGGTAGAGGGTGAAGTCACACAGGGGCGTGGTGAAGGTGTGGTCTTCCAGCTCACAAATCTAATCAATTTTAGCCTGTATGCCTGCCTACTTCAGCCTTGCTCAGGTTACTGGAGTTCTTGATGCATCTGTGCAGACTCACTTGCAACAAAAGATCCAAGATATCATATACATGCCTTAGATTTAACTTTACAACTTAGTTATAATTTGAACTTAATCACGCTTTATTGTCAGCTCCCTCCAACATACAGTTATTTAAGTCTTCTCTAGTACACAACAATTTTGCATTTTTTAATTTAAAAGCATGATTTATTAGAGTAAAAGACCTTCAGCCAGAGTGGCATGGAGGGGGCTCCAAAAGAGGCAAACCCTGAAGGGGCTGGTGGTACTGAGGGGTTTTTTTAATAAGATTTATTTATTTATTTGAAAAGCAGAGTTACAGAGAGACAGAGGAAGAAAGAGAGAGAGAGTCTTCCATCTGTTGGTTTATTCTCTGTATGGCCACAACAGTTGAAGCTCTGCTGATCCAAAGCCAGGAGCTGGGGGTTCTTCTGGGTCTCCCACATGGGTGCAGGGTCCCAAGGACTTGGGCCCTCTTCTACTGCCTTCCCAGACCATTGCAGAGAGGTGGATCAGAAAGTGGAACAACCAGGACTTGAACCAGCACCCATATGGAATGTCAGCACTGCAGGCAATGGCTTTACCAGCTATGCCACAGTGCAGGCTTCAGTACTGAGGTTTTTAAGCACAATTTTGGAGAAGAAAAAAAATTGACATTCATTTACAAGATGGGGACAAAACCCATGAAAAGACCTGATTTGCAATCTATTATCCCATCTGGCTTGCTGATGATAAAACAAAAAGAGCCATCAGAAGGGTGGGATATCTAGTTTACCTTACAATAAACTAGGAGCTCAGAAGGAATTGCTACCACCTTGCTATCCTCATAAGATTGGAAGCCTTTAAGGAGTGGGCAGGCAGGAACTTTTGTCTTTGCTAAAGATTTTGGACCCTCAGTTTCCACTGGGACCACCCTGATTGCCTATTAACCCATCTGACTCCTGGTTCCCATACCCCCCCACCGAAGAATGGACCCTCACTTCTATTAGGGGAACTGAGTGATGACCACTCTGGCTGCTTCATGCTGTAAAGGCGCGTCACTGGGAATGGCAGTCAAGACAGGGTTCCAGCAAGAGGTGGCTTCTCCGCAGGATGCAGTGCCAGCCTGCAGAAACTGCTTTCATCTGAGGTTTCATGTGCATGGCCATCTAGAATTTCACTGTTTCATGTCTGAAAAAAATGAATCTAACAAGCAGATTAAAATCACAGGGTTAAAACAAAGGACAGAGTCATTATTAGAAGACCTAAGAAAGGTGCTAAAGGTCTAAAACACAAGCAAGTTTTCCCATTGAGTGGCAAATAGAAACGGACAGAGGGGCCTAATAATAACCAGGTAACCTTTAATGCCTTGCCCATTATATGGCCCAGACCTATCTATCTCTTCACATGGGGTACCAAAAGAGACATCATAATGGAGGTGTGAACCTCCTTAAGGAAGGCAGATGGCATCTCTAAAAGGAAATTTACAGTTCTGCCTCTAATGTTACTGACCCTACTTGGCCATCCCCTCAACAGTAGTGGTTACTTTGGAAGCTGGAGTGAAGGGCTCTTTTCAGCTTACAGCAAACCGTGTCTGTGGCTGTGACCCAGGAGTCCTTCAACCCCTAGTACAGTTTCATTTCCAGTGACCCAGCTCTTGGCTGGCAGAGTTTCCAGGGCTCTCCAAAAGCTATCTTCTGTGTCCATAAGACGCCTTTGATTTCCACATTGAAAACAAAGCCGTTTTCAGTGGACTGGCCTGTCGGGTTTCCTTGATGGCAGATCACTGTGTAAAACAGCCATTAATTGGCTGCCACCTATCTTTACATTGCCATCACTGCCTAGCTGGCTCCTCTTTCCTCCTGGTTTCTGATAAAGAAGACCATGAAGGCAGCCTTTAAGAGGATGCAAGTCAAGGGGATGCTCAGCCCCATTCCTAATCTTTGGTGGCCTAAGCTAGAAATCCAGTCACAGACATGTTCAGATAGTGGTTTTTCTAAAGCAGACAATGACCATGAGGAAAGCTATGTCCTCACTTTGAAACTTTTTCTCCCTCCATTTGATTTGAAAAGGGAGGTTTTGTCTGTTTACTGTGCCCATAGCAAAGTAAATCAAGATGTGAAATCATAATTTAAGCTCTCATTTAGGCTATACTATTATTACAGAAAAAGGTTAGGCATCCCTTTTATAAGGCCTAAAGAACAAGGCATATATCCTGGAGAGGCCTTCTGTATAGAGTAAGTTTCCCATCTTGAAGAGAATTAGAGAAATGAGGGAAGAAGTTAGCCTTCCCAGGTTGCTTACTGTCAAAACTTAATATCAAATGAAAACTTAGCAAGCAACTTTAACTGCTAAATAACAATTTATGAAAAACATTTACCGGAAAGTCCAATGCCTTCTGTAAATATCAAGACAAAAATACATCTATTTTGAAACTAAATAACTAATACAAGTGTAACTTGTTTGACCAGCAAATCCAAGTACAAGCGTGTCAATGACTTGAACATTTTTTAGTTTATTTCTACCAACAAACTTAAAACATCTGGTACAGAGACTTTGGTCACATGAAACAAAAAATATATCTTTGATTAACTTAGCAGTTTAAATTTGAGCAATCCTTTATCTATAAGCCAATTAAAACAGAGCACTTAATAAATAAATTTCCCCATGTAGATGTACAATATGTACACACATATAACATATAAGGTAGGATAATAAATCAGTTTCAGTAATAGCTTCTTAAAATCTTTAGCTCTTTTTCTTTCTTAAAAAATTACCATCAATCTACTAGAATTACTTTCTGCTGTTAGTAATCTGATTTAGCCATATTTTTTTAAGTTAGAACCTGTAGTACATTATTGACTTTATCTGCTTAAAGAACTGTCCCAAAGTACTAAATACAATAGAGGTCAGGGAAAAAGAAGTCCTTTGGAGCTTGGAACCTAAAAGAGAACACATTAAAACACAGAACCAATAATATTTGAACTTTGTGAATAATAAATATGATTTTTAGTATTTGGAGAATACAAAACTGTGTATGACAAAAGTCTAAATAGCCATGTTTAAAATTATAAACTTATTGGACCAGTGCCGTGGCTCACTAGGCTAATCCTCTGCCTGCAGTGCCGGCACTCCAGGTTCTAGTCCTGGTTGGGATGCTGGATTCTGTCCCGGTTGCTCCTCTTCCAGTCCAGCTCCCTGCTGTGACCCGGGAGTGCAGTGGAGGATGGCCCAAGTGCTTGGGCCCTGCACCCGCATGGGAGACCAGGAGGAAGCACCTGGCTCCTGGCTTTGGATCGGCACAGAGTGCCTGCCGTAGTGGCCATTTGGGGGGGTGAAACAACAGAAAAGGAAGACCTTTCTCTCTGTCTCTCTCACTGTCTAACTCTGCCTTTCAAAAAAAAAAAAAAAAAGTAAACTTATTAACCAACAAGAAGAGGCACTTGCTTATTCCACACAGTATTTTTGAAAACACCTGTAGAATTTTACAAAGCACTTATTCGTTTTAGGACGCTGGGCCTTTCTCCTTATCTGATAACAATAAAAGGTCATTAAACTTATAACTTTTGGACATTTGTATCAGTAGCATTTTACATCATTATAACTTAAAATTTAGCACAACTTCACATCTTGACAAAACCTTTAATATAATCCAAATAGCCTTATTAGTTGGTGTCTCTGCAAGATGAGACATGTATCTTTTGATATTTCCAGGGACACAACTGGAAATATCAAAGTCCAAAGAATTTGGAACTTTGACTTTTTGAATGCCTGTCAAAAGATGCCAAGAAGGCTTAAAATATCTGGTTGAAATAGGATCCCTTAACATCATGACATAATATAGGACAGATTTGGTCATTGTTACAAAGTGAATACCCAAATGCTTTAGAATGAATATGTATTCAAACAAATCATAACTCTTAATAAAAAATTCAGCTGCTTCTAAACAATCAGAACAATCTAACAGAGACATCAGAGAACACAACAGACTACTTCAGTAGAACACAAAATCTGTCTCTTTGGTCATCCCAAAATTCAGAAATAAAACCTTAAATATAAGAGTTAGTATATGGAATCATCCTATAACTTGGAACAATTAAACAGAGTCAGAACTAGGGAAAAGAAAATAGCTTACTGGAGCTGGCTAGAATACTGACAGAGAGTCACCAATTAAATAAAAACTATTACAAGGAGATACTGCATTTTTTGAACAGATTTTTTGGACTATTTCAAAATATTTACTAACATATATGCATTACCAAAGCCTCATTGCTTTAACAGCCTATGTAAAAATCTCCAAATTAGGACAACATTTTCTAAATAAGATAACACATTGAATTTCAACCTTAGTTACTTTCAAGTGGTCTTGAACTATTTTCATATGGACAATTCATGAAAACATATATATTAGCAAGCCCAATTAGTTTTCTCATAGAATATAAGGTGCTAAGAATACCAAAGTTAACATTTAGACACATTTATCTCATTTGTCTTTAGCCAATTTACATTTAGCAATTGCACCTAGGTGACTGAAGATGCTGATATTATATCATACCTGTATCTGAATAAAGGTCAAACTTACATTTATGTGGCATTGTACTCCTTTTTATAAAATTCTATAAATATATATGTTCTATAAATATAAATCAGTGACATTAAACCAGAGATTGCAAAATCCACCTTGGGGGGTGGGGTATAACAAGCACTGATTACCCATTGCTATCAGAAACCTGTTAAACCAAGCTACAAACAAGTTCGGGGAGCTACAAAGCAATATTTTTAAAGGCAGAGATCGTACTAGATTCAAAAGAGAAAAATACCTTTAATCCCAATGTCCAGTTACACTTAAAACAAATTCTGATGCATGAAAGTGTAGATTCTAATAGTATTTGAGCCTAGTTTTCTTTTTACCCCCTTCCCTCCCCTCCAAAAAAAAACAACACCACCTTGGGCCAGTGATGCCTGGTCAACAGCAGCTACTTGGGACTGCCTCTGAAACAAAGGTCCAGGCAACTACCAGACAGGTCGAAGGTGACTGTAGGCTAGCGGCCAAAGTGCCTGGGACAACAAGTGTCCTGGAAGTTGTTCATCATTAGGGTAGGTTTAATGGGAAAGGGCAGATGGGCACCCCTCCAGTGATTTCTAAGGAGATTCTGATAGGAGGCAGAATAAAGGGCAATAACCTACAAGGAGGCTTCTGTAAGGGCCCATGAAGAAGCAGGGTAGAAGGAGAAAAACTGGAGGCCTTGCAAAGCCTACATGATAGGGCCTAGATTCTTAAACTGTAACCCAGAGCTAGCGAATGAAATATCTAGGAAATACCCACTAATGGGACTAGGAAATCGGGTTTGTAGGAATTGAGGAGATCTGGCAAGATACACAAGGCATTTAGAGGCAAAGAGAGACAGGGATCTTGTTGGGATCTGGGGTAAAGAAAAAACTCATTGAGGCATTGATCCTGAGTCCCATAGCCTTGCTCCAAACTGCGCCCAAATTGATCTCGGAAGAAGGAAGAACAGAATGAAGTTTTCAGCTGACACTCCAATGTATCATTGGCTGATCCCCACAAAAGGAACCTGAGATGGAATGGGCCAACATTCCCAGAGTCGAAACAAGAAGTATGAAGAGTAGAGCCTCTGGCTTTACAGCATGTGGGGACTCCAAGAGTAGGGGACTTGTTCTCTGCAAAAAACTGAGTTTCCTGGTCCAACACCATTTCAGCTTCTAAAAGCAATGGAGTGCTGCCCCAGCCAGGATCCACCAATTATCTCAAGGCATTCTCCCAGTCCCACGCAAAGGGCCAATCCATGCAAGAGGGAAGGGAGGTGTTTCACAGCCCAACATTATTTTGGTGGTCAGGGTCTGGTGCCCTGCCAAGAGACCTCTGGAAGCACTGGAGTGTAAGCCCAGCCAGAATCTGTCAGTTGTCTTAAAGCCTTCTCCCTGTTTCATGTGAAGGGCAGATTCACACCAGAAACGAGAAGGGTTAGAAAAGGGTCTCAGCTCCAGGGAATTGCTCTGGCCTTAATCAGGAAGCCTGGCCCCTGAGTTTTACATTCAGCAGCTGTGCCAGTTGCTTTTAATTGGCTGACAGAGACCCAGTGTTTTTCAGAAAATGGTAATTGCTATAGAGGAAAGTGAAATTCTCCAAAAGGAGGAGGAGGAGGAGGAGGAGGAGGAGGGGGAGGGGGAGGGGGAGGGGGAGGAAGGAAAGCAAGAGCAGTCCACACGCTCCAGTCTGGCAGGATGATCGGACACTGACTAGTGTTGAACTCACGTGGGATCCATGTCATGTTGGAGTTGCGATCTGAGTCATGGCACCAAAATGTTACTGGTGAAATAGCAGTAGAGAAAAGATTATTACTTCTGCTCTTTGTCTCACATGCAAGAAGAATTTCCAAGTGGACAGGAAGGGAGATTTAAAAGCAAGATTTATTAGAGTCCAAGAGCTCCAGCCAGAACAACATGGAGTGGGGCTCCAAGAGAGGCCAAACACCGGGAGTATTCTTCTCTGCTTCATCATCTGTCTCGGTGTCGCCCGGTGCGGCCAGGCTTCAGTAAGCACTGCTGCAGTGCTGCCATCACTGGAGAGACATGACGCAAGGGCAATGAGCTGGTGAACCAGGCAGAGCGTGGCTCAGACACAAATCAGCATTTATTTTATCAATGTAATTTGTTTACTCAGATGTCTTGTTTGCCCCTGCCACTATTTGAACATTTCAAAGGATGTCAATGCCACTAAGTGACACAGAAGACAATTGATGGAAAAATTTCAAAACCATGTACTAGGTTAACTATTTTCTTCTTTTTTAATTTATTCACAATTTTAACATAATCCTATTTTTCCTCTTCTGCCTTTATCTGTCATAATTTCTAGGTATTTTCCTTCCTTTCTTTTCTTCTAATTTTTTCTTTTTCTGTTCTAACATTCCAGCCCTCTCATCTTTTGGCCCACTAAATTATTGACATATTTTTTAAGCATCGGAGCTTCTAGTTTTCTAGTATCAGTCAAATTCCCTCCCTTTCTATACTGTCTGATCCTAAACTCTAAAATGACTCCCTAAAGCATAGCATGATAGAAGATAGAGTACAGAGCATCAGAATCTGTCTCAGTTTGCTGTTTATTAGTTGTGTGTGTTGGGAAAATAATTTAGTCTCCCTGGTCATTATTTTTTAATCCAGAGGGCAAGTGCAAGAATTCCATCTCACAAAAATTTTTAGAGAATAATAAATAATTAACATAATATATTATGTGTTTGAGGAAGATGTTTGGTATAGCGTGTAGGATGACACTTATGATGACTGTATCCTGTATCTTAGGTTCCTGGGTTGAAGAGCTGGCTTCAGCTTGCAATTCCAGCTTCTTTCTAACGTGCACCTTGGGAAGCAGCAGGATATGGTTCAAGTACTTGGGTCTCTGCTACTCATTCTGGAGACCCAGTCTGAGTTCCTGCTTCTGGCTTCAGGTTGGTCTGGTTATGGTGGGCATTTGGGGCATGAACTACCGGATAGGGGATCCCTGTTTCATTCTCTCTTTCACTTTCTCGCTATGTCTTTCAAGTCAATTGAATTAAAAATTAAAACATAATAATATGTGCTTAATATATTAGAAATTTGCAATCAATGCTAATTAACATTATTTATTGTTTCTCTACTATAAAAAAATCTTTCAAAGCATTAGGGAAAATTTGGTACAAGAAACATGTAAATATATTCAATGAATTGCTTCATTAATTAAGATTTAGATAAATTGTTAAGCAAATTTAAACTGAAAAATTTTCATAGAAAAGCACATATCAATGTCACCATCTGTTCTCTGTGTTCCATTCACTAATATCCTTTCAAGGATCTTGCTTTATGGATTAGCTCCTCTTTTTCCTGTATTTTTTTTTCTTCTCTCAAGTTTTTTAACTGTATCTTTGAAGCACAGTTTCTGGTATTGTTTACTTTTATTTTCCATGAACTTGTTTTTTGTTTTTGTTTTTGTTTTTTTTTATTTGAAAATTGAGGGAAGAGAGAGAGGGAGAAAGAAAAGAGACAAGCATCTCCCACCCATTGGTTTATCATCAAATACTCCCAGTGGCTGGAACTAGTCTGGTGTCAAATCTAGAAGCTGGAATTGCAATTCAAACCTCCCACATGGAAGACTGGATCGTAGCTACTTGAGCTGCTTTCCAAAGTCTGCACTGGTGGGAAACTGGATTCAGGAGAGGAGAAGTACATGTTAACCACACAGGTAAAAATCTCCTTCCCAAACTTCCTGAAAGAATTATCCACCCACCCTCATTGCTTAGATTCTTCATCTTGTATTCTTCCTCTGCTGAATATTTCTATTCTTCTTCTATTCCCATACCCTCCAAAGTCTTCTGTATAGTGAAGGTCCTCAATTCCCAGTATCTAGTCCACATTCCTAGAATGAACCTTAGACCCACATGCCCACCTGACTTCTGGACATTTCACCACCAGACCTGAGGTCTCTCGAGAACTCAGACAACTCCTTATCTCCCCTCTGCTATCTCCTTTTCTCTACAGGGTTCTTTATCTCTAGATTAATTGATAAGTATACCTGATGACCCTGCTTCCCAATCCAAAGAGTCTCACTGTTAATTTCTCCCTCTTCCTCATTCTGTGTTCAAATGATCAGGCAGTATTGTTGATCCAAACCTCAAAATATCTATGGATTCTCTCCAAGCATCTATTTCCCCCTTTCAAGTCCTACTCTGCTTAATACTCCTGTTATTTATTTCATCTCTAGCCCTTCTGCTCTCTGAGTCTTTATAAACTGCACATTTATTTCCTGCCTTATCATAATCAATTTAACTATTGCCGTTACCTATCTATGACCCTGAATCTCTACCTAAACCTTGGACACTGCCACTTGCTTTATAGATAATACTCTATTTCACAGAGGCCGGTACTGTTGTACAGCAGGTTACATTACTTCTTGTGACACTGGCATCCCATGTCAGGGTGCTGCTTTGAGTCACAGATACTCCACTTCTGGTCCAGTTTCCTGCTAATTCATCTGGGAAGGCAGAGCATGATGGCCTGCCACCAATGTGGGAGATCGGACTGGAGTACCTGGCTCCTACATTTGATCTCAGCTAGACCTGGGCATTATATACATTTGGAGGAGTGAATCAGTGGATGGAAGATTCTCTCTCTCTCTCCCTCACTCTTGCTCTTACTCTCTCTCCTCCCTCTATTACTCTGCCTTTCAAATAAATAAACAAAAAAGCAAATAGATAATACTTAAATGCAATATTTTGTTGAAATACAAACAAATATTCTACTGGAAAATCCTTTCTGTTGCACATGGAAAGTGTATCTGAAGACCGCTGTGCTCATTATTGCCATTCCAGGCCATTTCTCTCAAAGTGCCTACAAGGACTATTGACAGGGCTCCCTGTTTTCACTCTTCCCTCTCCAGCAGGTCAAAGGTCAATTATTTTTTAAAAAGCAGATTATTTCACATCATTGGAAAAAATTCAAAAGTCTTTCCAAATTACATTGTCCCATAATAGCTATTGGATTACTTTATCTATTTTCTGATCCACCTTTTGTTTCTTGAGCAAACTAAGATTCTTCCTGCCTCAAGTTATTCCTCCTGCCTAGAGCCTCTTTTCTGATTTTTTTTTTTTTGGACAGGCAGAGTTAGACAATGAGAGAGAGAGAGACAAAGAAAAAGGTCTTCCTTTTTCCGTTGGTTCACCCCCCCAAGTGGACGCTACGGCCGGTGTGTTGCGGCCAGCGCGCTGAGCCGATCCGAAGTCAGGAGCCAGGTGCTTCCTCCTGGTCTCCCATGTGGGTGCAGGGCCCAAGGACTTGGGCCAGCCTCCACTGCCTTCCCAGCAGTGACATAGATACTTTCTGTTACAATGTTCGTAGCAGCATTATTTACAATAGGCAAAAGGTGGGGAAAATCCAGCAATGAATTAGCAGAAGAGTTTGTAAGCAAAATGTGGTATACATATAATGGAATATTATTCAACAACAAGAATAATAATATTCTTTTTTATTTTTATTTCATTTTATTTATTTTTTGACAGGCAGAGTTAGTGAGAGAGAGAGACAGAGAGAGAAAGGTCTTCCTTCCGTTGGATCACTTTCCAAATGGCCGCTACAGCCAGTGCACTGTGCCAATCTGAAGCCAGGAGCCAGGTGCTTCCTCCTGGTCTCCCATGCAGGTGCAGGGCCCAAGGACCAAGGCCATCCTCCACTGCCTTCCTGGGCCACAGCAGAGAGCTGGACTGGAAGAGGAGCAACCAGGACAGAATCCGGCGCCCCAACCGGGACTAGAACCTGGGGTGGTGGCGCCGCAGGCGGAGGAGTAGCCTATTGAGCCACAGCACCGGCCCATCTAGATATCTTCTGACTTCATCTAATTTATAATTCAGAATCACCTTCTCATAGGGATCTTCCTGAACTACTTTGTTCAAATGAATCTTCTATGCCAATTCTAATCAGTGCCTTCATCTAACTCATAGACTTTATCAGCATCTGGAGCCGGGCTTGTGTTCTGCATATGCTTATTATAGCTTCTCATCTAAAATGTGAGCCTCATATCTATCTTAATCAACACTCTGAGCCAATGTCTCAGATATTGTAGTGAATAAGCACATTTTTATTGCATTAATGCTTAATCATTTAATTTGTGAAACTTTGAGCAAGTAATGCATGCTCTGTTTGTCTTGGAACTATCTCCAGTAAAATACCAACATAGGGCCAAAAGATTTCAGGATTTATTTCTAGCTCTAAATCTCCTTCAAGGACTTGTGGCAATCTCCTTTCTAGATAGGTACTCTATCATAGTCAAGGCAGAGAGTACCGTTTTCTTTAACCTTCAATGGAGTCATGGAAATGTATAAGACACCAGAAGCAAGGGGTCTTAAGTGATACTACCTCTCAGTCTACCTCATGAACATCGAAAAACTATTTCTTTTGATGTTGTTGCTATTCCTTTGTTGTGTTTCCAAGAAGAGATTCTTTAATCAATGGTGGAAGTCCCCAGGGGGCCTTGCTCTCTGCTACTGTAACCTCCTGTGCAGCTCCTGAAACAGAATTGTAGACTTTTTTTGACTAAGGAGCATATTTGAAACAGTGGCTTGGGGAAACATGAACATTTTATTGGGGATCTCTTTAGAAACCTTATTTCACAATTTCAAGGGCAGAACTGAGATGAGTGGTTTTGAGTATTAGGAATACAAGAGTTTACTTGTTTTGAATTCATTTCCATTAGAAGTGCAGATGTGGGACATTAATTCTCACTAGTTAAAAAAAATAATATGGAGGCCAGCGCCGCGGCTCACTAGGCTAATCCTCCGCCTTGCAGCGCCGGCACACTGGGTTCTAGTCCTGGTCAGGGCGCCGGATTCTGTCCCAGTTGCCCCTCTTCCAGGTCAGCTCTCTGCTGTGGCCAGGGAGGGCAGTGGAGGATGGCCCAAGTGCTTTGGCCCTGCACCACATGGGAGACCAGGATAAGTACCTGGTTCCTGCCATCGGATCAGCGCGGTGCGCCAGCTGCAGTGCGCTGGCAGCAGCGGCCATTGGAGAGTGAACCAACGGCAAAGGAAGACCTTTCTCTCTGTCTCTCTCTCTCACTCTCCACTCTGCCTGTCAAAAAAAAAATAATATGGAAGTATTAAAATATTCACTGCCCTTGTTTAACATATGCCACTAATGAAATATCCCCATTTCAAGTAATTATCTCCATCATTGATTACAAGTTTTAGGCAATACAAGTAAAATAAAATGTCGATTTACTAGAACTTTACTTGCTAAAATTTATCAACTGTCCTGACTTGTATTTTATACTTTAATTTTGAAATGTATGGTGTCCATGCTTTTTTCCCAGTAATTTATTAAATTAATGGTCAAAAATAATAAAACTGAATTAAATATGAATTTGTATTATTCAAAACAAGAAAGGTATTAGAAGTCATGATTTCAATAGGTTTGAAGAAACTCTGTTGCAAATAAAACCGTAATGTTAAAACAATTGAAAGATTTTTTTTAGGACAGTACCGTGGCTCACTTGGGTAATCTTCCACCTGCGGCACCAGCACCCCAGAGTCTAGTCCCGGTCGGGGTGCCGGATTCTGTCCTACACATGGGGAGTGAACCAACGGAAGGAAGACCTTTCTCTCTGTCTCTCTCTCACTGTCTAACTCTGCCGCTATGGCCATAGCTGTGCCGATCCGAAGCCAGGAGCCAGGTGCTTCCTCCTGGTCTCCCATGCAGGTGCAGGGGCCCAAGCACTTGGGCCACAGCAGAGAGCTGGCCTGGAAGATGAGCAACAGGACTAGAACCCGGGGCCCATATGGGATGCTGGAGCCGCAGGCGGAGGATTAACCAAGTCAGTCACAACCCCGGCCCCAAAACAATTGAAAGTTTTGTCAGAACATTAAGAAAAAGCTTATTCAGGCAAAACCAATATCTACTGTGACAGTTCCTATTCCTGTAAAGTTAGATATTACCTTCATAATGATTTTGTAGTGATTTTTTATATAACAGAACTAAATAATAGGATTATATGCCTTTAATTCTATAAGTCTGATTTAATTTTTTTTAATTTATTTATTTTCACTTTATTTGTAATGCAGAGAGACAGAGGGATATATTTAATCTGCTAGCTCACTTCCCAAATTTCCTTAATAGCCAGCACTGGGCCAGGATGAAGCCAGGAGCTCAGAATTCCATCTAGGGCTCCACATTGTTGGCAAGGACCCAAGCAGTTGAGTGATCACCTGCTGTCTTCACAAGTGTGCATTAGCAGGAAGTAGGACTGGAAGCAGAGTAGCTGGGACCTCACTAGGCACTCTAACAGATATGTAGGCTTCCCAAGCCATGATGCTTGCCCCAATGAATCTGAGTTGATTTAATGTTTTTAATTTTGAAACATGAATGAGCCAGTTTTTGTCTACACTTAATATTTAATGTTTCCCTCTTTTCTAAGCATAATTTTTCTATTTTATTTAAAATGAAAACACAGAGAGAGATCTTCCAATTACTGGTTTTCTCCCCAAATGTTGAGAGAAGCTAGAGCTGGTCCAGGCTGAACCCAGGAGCCCAGAATTTAATCCGGATCTTCCACATGGGTGACAAGGACTCAAGTGATTGAATCATCATTTGCTGTGTCTTGGGATGTACATTAACAGGAAGCTGGATCAGAAGCAAAGTAGTCCAGATTCAAACTTGGTACTATGACACACAATGCAGGCATCCCATATGGCATCTTAACTACTGCACCAAGTATCCCCCTCAAATATTTTCCTTATTTCTGTTTATATTTGTAAACTGTATCCTAAAATAATGAAATGTTAATATTTTACAGAATGGGAAGTAGATAAAAACATATTCTGCCTATTATATAAATTACACTACAGCACATTGAATTGTTTCTAGGATAACTGTCTGAAGAGGAAGATAGATGCCACCGCAACAGTCCCTGCTGCACGTCTATGGATCCTGTTTTCTGATAATGCACACCCTGAGAGGCAGCAAATGATGATCCAGTTACCTGGGCCACTGCCACCCATGTGAGATACTCAGACTGAATTCTGTATTCCTGTATTCAGCCTTGCTGTTGCAGCCTTTTGGAAATGAATCAGCAGATGGAAGATAGCGCTTACTTGCTTGCTCTCTCTCTCTCTTTCTCTCTCTCTCTCCCTTTCTCCCTCTGTCTATTGCTCTGTTTTTTCAAATAAATAAAATAACTTCCTCTTAATTGTGTAGGTGCAAGCATATATGTATGTGTAAAATAACTGAACAGTCACTGTTTAAGAGTCTAACTCTAAGCCAGTGCCGTGGCTCAATAGGCTAGTCCCCTGCCTAGCGGCGCTGGTACACCAGGTTCTAGTCCCGGTCAGGGCACTGGATTCTGTCCCGGTTGCCCCTCTTCCAGGCCAGCTCTCTGTTATGGCCCAGGAGTACAGTGGAGGATGGAAGAGTCTAACTCTGTTTTCTACAAAAGTATTTGTGAAGCATATATATTTAATGGTCACATATATTACATATAATACAAATTCAAATGTGACAGATATGTTTATTGTCTATGATCTAGGGTTCTTTTTTAGTAGCAATTAATGTAATAATAGCAAAAACTAATTCCAAGGAATGGAATGGAATAGGTACTACCTTAGGGAGAAAAACTGTAAACACTCTTTCCTCACAGCATGGCTTCTCCTTGGTTATTGCTAAAGGCACTATCTCTCTTGCTGAGAAATTGATCAGTCTTCCAAAAACTGGAAATATGCACTCCTACTGCTTCAGAATATGCTAATTGGTTGGTACATATTCACATAACAAGACCATGCGACCAACTTTGAGAAAGAACTTGTTGCAACATAGATCTCTGACAAAAACTAATGGCAACATTTAAATTATTATAAACCCCGGATGCACAGCCATTTGCTGACTTATTTGAAAATCATAGCTGCTCCAAGTAACTAAATGTCACAAGTTGCCACTTGCAAGAGTTTTACATTTTGGCAAAGCCAATTTCTTTTCTTTTCCTTTTTTTTTTTTTTTTTTTTGACAGGCAGAGTTAGAAAGTGAGAGAGAGATAGAGAGAGAGAGAGAAAGGTCTTCCTTCCATTGGTTCACTCCCCAAATGGCCGCTACAGCCAGCACGCTGTGCCAATCTGAAGCCAGGAGCCAGGTGCTTCCTCCTGGTCTCCCATGCAGGTGCAGGGCCCAAGGACCTAGGCCATCCTCCACTGCCTTCCTGGGCTACAGCAGAGAGCTGGACTGGAAGAGGAGTGATCGGGACAGAATCCAGCGCCCCAACCAGGACTAAAACCCGGGGTGCCGGCACCACAGGCATAGGATTAGCCAAGTGAGCCACGGAGCCAGCCCAAAGCCAATTTCTCAATGAATTTATTTACTAGTCTGGATACTGTTTTGAAAACAAAACAGTTGACAAAACTTGGTATTTTTTTAAATAAGCAAAATAACTTCAGCTTTTATTGCTAGGAATGCAAATGCCATTCTAAATTTATAGTTATGACATATTTCTTTTCTTAAAATTGTTTACTTTTATTTTTCTGATGGAGAAAATAATATGTATATCCAATGCAAAAAAACTGTATGTGGAAAGCATAAAATAAGAGGAAAAATAATATTGTACATTGTTTTACTCTCCTGATAAGTAGGCACTGTTTACTTATGTGTATGTATTTTCCTGTTTTGTTCTATGGATTTATGGATAGAATGGATCTGCAAAAATAACTAAGTTTTAATCAATACATGCTTTATATAAAAATTCTGATTCATATTCTCAATAGAGTTTTACACAATTTCCATTTTTCATATAATAATAGTACTTACTTGTTGAACATGAAAAATGCTTATCTTAGTACTATATAAGCTTCCAAGTTATACCTGCACAGTGCTTGATTTAAGCAATCCCTATTGTTGGACTTTTACGTTGATTCATTTTATTTTTATTTATTAATTTTTGCTGTTTTTTAATACAAGCATAATAATATGTGTTACTTTACGTTTGTAGAAATTTGGCTAATCCTCATTTATTTGCATGGGCTGTTCCTTTTTTTATATATATAGAGTTTAGGGATCTAATTTTAAACAGATGATTGCCAAATACTTTGAGACTGCTTTAAAAAGACTTGAGCTTCATAGTTGTAATGAGTGTAATGCAACTGCCTAATGAATCCAGGGTGCAAGATCACAGTTCCTTAATTTGTCCAATCATTCACTCATCCATTCATCAGCTTATTATTATTATTATTACTATTATTTTAATTTTACTTGAGAGACAAAGAGACAGAAAGAGATCCTCCAACCAGTAGTCCACTTCTCAAATGTTTGCAGCAGCTAGGCCAGGGCCAGGTCAAACCCAGGAGCCAGGAACTCAGTCCAAATCTCTGATATGAGTGGCAGGGAAGCAAGTATATGCGGTATCACCTGCTGCCTCCTGGGATGTCCATTAGCAGCTAACTGGAAACAGTAGTGGAGTCACTGGGACTCAAAGTAAGCACTCAAATATGAGATGCTGACATCCCAAATGTCCACAACTGGCCTTTTTTTTTTTAAAGATTTATTTATTTATTTGAAAGTCAGAGTTACACAGAGTGAGGAGAGGCAGAGAGAGACAGAGAGAGAGGTCTTCCATCCGATGGTTCACTCCCCAGATGGCTGCAATCGCCGGAGCTGTGTTGATCCAAAGCCAGGAGCCAGGAGTTTGTTCCCGATCTCCCACATGGGTGCAGGGGCACAAGGGCTTGGGCCATCTTCTACTGCTTTCCCAGGCCATCACAGAGAGCTGGATTGGAAGTGGGGCATCTGAGTCTTGAACCGGGGCCCATATGGGATGCTGGTGCTTCAGGCCAGGGCGTCAAGCCTTCATGCCACAGCGCTGGCCCCGACCTTTTTTATTTAAGATTTATTTTACTTATTTGAATACCAGTGTTATGGAGAGAGGTAGACACACAGAGAAAGTTCTTCCACCCGCTGGTTCACTCCCCAAATGGCTGCAATGGCCAGAGCTGAAGCAATCCAAAGCCAGGAGCCAGGAGCTTCTTCCTAGTCTCACACACAGGTGCAGGGGCCTAAGGACTTGGGCCAACTTCCACTGCTTTCCCAGGTGCATTAGCAAGGCATTAGATTGGAAGTGGAGCAACTGGGACTCAAACCAGTACCCATTTGGTATGCCGGCGCCGCAGGCCAAGGTTTTAACCCTCTGTAACACAGCACTGACCCCCACAACTGACCTTTTATTATTATTATTTGGAAGCAGATAGCTCACATTTTCTCTCTTTTAGACCATCTCCCTCTTTCCTTGAATTGTCCAAATACCACAAGTATTCATTCATTTACACATATTTGAATGAACCCGGTCACATTTCCAGTAGCAAAGTGAAATGAGAGAACTAGACGTCTTATTGGTTCACTGGTATTTTTGAAACAATTGTTGCCACAATATATAATTTTTTTGAGATTTATTTATTTATTTGAAACTCAGAGTTACACAGAGACAGGAGAGGCAGAGAGAGGGAGAGGTCTTCCATCAGATGGTTCACTCCCCAATTGGCCGCAATCGCCGGAGCTGTGTCGATCCAAAGCCAGGAGCCAGGAGTTTGTTCCCGATCTCCCACATGGGTGCAGGGGCCCAAGGACTTGAGCCATCTTCTACTGCTTTCCTAGGCCATAGCAGAGAGCTGGATTGGAAGTTGGGCATCTGAGTCTTGAACCGGGGCCCATATGGGATGCCGGCGCTTCAGGCCAGGGTGTTAACCCATTGCACCACAGCACCAGCCCCCCACAGCATATAATTTAAAACATCAACTCTACAAGATATAATGACACTTGCCAGGTTCATTTAGGTGATACCCACACTATTTCAAATTACTACTGTGCTCCAGGATTTTGGGTTATTTACACCTACATGCTGAATCACATCCCAAAGTAATACAACTTGCCAGGCAGATGGATCTGCAGAAGGCTGCAAATTTGGTTGCATGCCTGGACAGGACAAACTCTCCTAATTGCATTTATTCAGGCCCAGATCACAAGGCCTGGTGTTTTTTACAATACTAGTGAATTAATTCTGCTTTGGAGTTTTTTTTTTTTTTTAAGATTATTTATTTATTTATTTTTTTGAGAGGTAGAGTGACAGACAGAGGGAGAGACAGAAAGAAAGGTCTTCCATCTGCTGGTTTACTCCCCAAATGGCTGCAACAGAGCTGAGCTGATATGAAGCAAGGAGCCAGGAGCCAGGAGCTTCTTCCAGGTCTCCCAGACAGGTGCAGCTCAAGCAGTTGGACCGTCTTCTACTGCTTTCCCAGGCCATAGCAGAGAGCTGGATTGGAAAAGGGACAGCCAGGATGGGAGCCAGCACCCATGTGGGATGCCATCACTGCAGCCAGAAGCTTAGCCTACTCTACCACAGCACCGGCCCCTGGAGGGTTTTCACGCTAGAAAATTTTGCATGTAAATATACCTGTTGACTTCTAGATTTTCCTTATCTTTTAAACTTAGGAAGACTCTTCCTTCCCAGAACTCACATGGTTCCTTATACACCATCAGTTTTTATTTCATAGGGCACAGAGAAATTTTTGGTAAACCATACTAACATTTCTACCAGTTTCTACAACAAGAAGTTCTTCTGTTTATCTTACATTTATGTGAAAGCACTTCAGAAAGTTCATAGACAATGGAATTAAAAGACAAGTTCATTTTGATGTAAAATTTTTGAAATCCATGCATATCAAGAATCTTCAGGAATTTTATGAAAATTCATATTATGAAAAAAAAACTATGCCTGGGTTTAAAAAAATTTTGCCTCAAAATAAATTTGATTTTCTTGAGCATTTTGAAGTCCTCTTATATAAGCAAATGAAACACCATGAACAATGTTTTCTTTTATGCAGATTTTTGGCTACTTGTCTTATTAAAAGAATAACAGCAGCAAAGTTTTACTGTGTTGGTCATTCTGATTATAATAATACCTTAAAAATTTTAAGTTCAGGGCTAATTATTATAAAGTCTGATGATATTAATATCATACACCAAATCTGATAGAAATATGAGGAATATGTTTATGTACTCAAAACAACGTATCCTCTTCATCTTTCCATTCTTTTCAGTTACAAAGGTTCTACAGATCACTTGAGTGGTTCTATTTGCTGTCCACTTTAGGACAATTCATGGCTAAAGTGAGGGTGGGAACTTCCTTCTCTCTTGTGATGCCTTCTTTTTTCCCTTGTGGAAAGGTTTTTTTCATCCTTTTTAAAGATTTACTTATTTAATTTGAAAGAGTCACAGAGAGAGGGAGAGACAGAGAGATCCTTGTGGAAAGAGTTTTAACTATGAAAATCAATTTCCTTAATAACCACAAAGCTAGGTATGTTATCTATATCTTCATTTTCTTAAGGCTCTTTTAAAAACAACTTCATTAAACTATAATTCACATTTCAGCTATGTAAGATGTGAGGTCCAAAGTTTGCAGAACTATCACCACCATCTGATTCTTATAATTTTTATAATTTTTATGTTGCCAGAAAAGAAACTGTGTATCCACTGGCAGTCACTCCCTTTCTCCCCCTGCCCCAGCTCTAAGCAAACACTCATCCTTTTTCTCTCCCTATGGATTTGCCTGTTTTAGGCATACAGTACTCCCCCTTTATCTGTGGTTTGCTTTCTGTGGCTTCAGTTAACCACAGTCAGCCACAATGCATGTTCAATAGAAAATTCCAGAAACAATTCATAAACTTTCAATTGCATGCTGTTTTAAGTAGCATAATGAGATCTCACATTGCCCAGGAATGTGAATCATCCTTTCATTCAGCGTGTCCATGCAGGTAGAATACCTGCTGGTTCACCATACAGTAGTCATCTTGGTTATCAGATTAACTGTCACACTATCAGTATATTGCTGTAATTGTTCTATTGTATTATTAGCTATTTTTATTAACTTCTTACTGTGCAGATTTGTAAGTTAAATTTGATCATAGGTTGCATGTATAGGGAAAAGCCAGCATGCTCATATATGGGATTCTGCAGTTTCAAGCATGCACTAGAGTTCTTGGAACATGTCCCATGCAGATGAAGGGGGACTACTGTGTATAAATGCAATCATAAATGTGTGATCTTCACTCAGCACAACATTCTCAAGGTTCATCCATGTGGTAGAGCAGATGTTAATATTTCATCCACTTTCATTGTCAAGCAAGATTCCATTATATAAATATACCACTTTAATTATCCATTCTTGAATTGATGTATATTTGAGTCATTTCCATTTTTTTCCCTTGGTCAGTGTAGCTGAAAACTTGTCAGTATGGTTGATTTTTTTTTCAAACAGCAACTCTCCAATTGATTTTCTCTGCCATTTTTCTATTCCATATTTCATTTCTTTTTACTATATCGCTAATATTTCCCTATTTCATTGTGTTCAGTTCACTCTTCTTTTGTTAAGATGCATAGTTGTTATCAATTTAGAGCTTTCTTTCTTTTTTACTATAATCAATTATAGCTATGGTGTTAAAAAGTTCATGGAGGGGTTGGTGCTGTGGCGTAGCAGGTTAGACTGCAGTGTGCAGTGCCAGCATTCATATGGGCACCTGTTTGAATTCCAACTGCTCCACTTCTGATTCAACTCCCCACTAATGCCCCTGGGAAAGCAGCAGAAGATGGCTCAAGTGCCTAGGACCCTGCACCCATGTGACAGACCTAGAAGAAGCTCCTGGCTCCAGGCTTTAGATAGGCTCAGTTCTGGCAGCTGCAGCCATATGGGGTGTGAATCAACAGATGGAAGATAACTCTCTCTCTTTCTCTCCCTCTCTCTGCAATTCTGACTTATAAATAAATAAATAAATAAAAAGTAAATATTTTACTAGGGTTCATGGAAAGATGTATTATGAAAAAGTATGCTTGATTTTAAATTTTATGCATCAAAATAAATTTATCTTTTAATTCAATTTTCTATGAATTTTTTTCTCCCAGAAACCTTTTGTTTAAGGTTTACATATTTCATGCATTTCATAAATACAAATTTAGGAGCATAGTGTTTCTTCTCACCATACCCACTTTCCCACCTACACTCCCACCCTTCTTCCTCTTCCCTCTCCTATTCCTATTATTTTTTACTAAGATCTATTTTCAATTAACTTTATATAGATATGATCAATTCTATACTAAGTAAAGAGTTCAACAGATAGTATGAGAAAAAAACTATTCCTCAACAGTGGAGACAAGGGCTGTTCAAAGTCATCTCAACTCAAAGTGTCAATTTCATTTCTATAGATTATCTTTTAGGTGCTCTGAGATTAGTTACCACAGATCAGAGAGAACATATGGTTTTTGTCCTTTTGGGACTGGCTTATTTTTCCAGTTTCATTCATTTTATTGCAAAAGACAGGATTTCATTTTTCAACACCATATAGTATTCCATGATATACATATCCCAAAATTTCTTCATCTAGTCTTCACTTAATGGGCATTTGGGTTGATTTCATAACTTAGCTATTATGAATTGAGCTGCAATAAATACGAGGGTACAAATGACAGTACCATATGCTGACTTCATTTCCCTAGGGAAAATTCCCAAGGGTTGGATGGCTGGTCTATATTCAGGTTTCTAAGATATCTCTATACTATCTCCACAGTGGATATACCAGCTATCTTGTCCTGGGCTTTTCTTTCCTGTGAGAGCCTTTATTACTGATTCAATTTCCATCTTTGTTTTTGGTCTGTTTAGGTTTTCTGTTTCTTCCTGGCTCAATTTAAGTAGATTGCATGTGTTCAGGAATCTACCCATTTCTTCTAGGTTTCCCAATTTATTGACATACAGATCTTTGTAGTAATTTCTGGTGATTCTTTTTATTTCAGTGGTATCTGTTGCTACCTTTACATTTTTTCATCTTTGATTTTATTGATTTGGGCCTTCTCTCTCTCTTTTTTTTTAATTTTTTTGGTTAGTTGGGCCAATGGTGTGTCAATTTAGCTTGTTTGTTTGTTTCAAAAAAACAGCTCTTCATTTTGCTGATATTTGTATAGTATTTTGATTTCAATTTTGTTTATTTCTTCTCTAATTTTAATTATTTCTTTTCACAGACTAATTTTGGGTTTGGTTTGCTGTTGTTTTTCTAGGTCCTTGAGATGCAATGATAGCACATTTATTTGATGCCTTTCCAATTTCTTGATGCAGGCACTTGTTGCTAAAAACTTTCCTTTTAACACTGATTTTGCTATAATTTATAAGTTTTGATATGTTGTAATGTAATCTATCATTTCATTTCCAGAAACTTTTTTTATTTCTCTTTTGATTCCTTCAGTGGCCCACTGTTCATTAAAGAGTGTATTCTACAACTGTAGGATGAAAAGTTCTGTAGTTCTCCATTATGTCCATTTGGTCTATAGTGTCAATTAACTGTGTTGTTTCCTTGCTAATTTTCTGTCTGGTTGATCTGTCTATTGCTGACAGTGGAATATTGAAGTCCCCAGTTACTATTATATTAGAGTCTGTGTCTCCTTTCAGATCCATTAACATTTCTTTTAAATAGCCAGGTGCCCTGTAACTAGGTGCATATACATTTATTATAGTCACATCTTCCTGATGAATTGATCCCTTAATCATTACATATTGTCCTTCTTCATCTCTTTTAACAGTTTTTGTGTTAAAAACTATCTTGTCTGATAATAGGATGGCTATCCCAGCACTTTTTTTGGTTTCTGGTAGCATAGAATAATTTTTTCCATCCTTTCACTTTCAGTCTGCATGTATCTTTGTTGGTGAGATATGTTTTTTGTAGGCAGCATATAGATAGGCTTTGTTTATTAATCTATTCAGCCAGTCTGTATCTTTTAACTGGAGAGTTGACACCACATATGTACAAGGTAACTATTGATAAGTAAAGACTCGGCCCTACCATTTTTACATAAATATTCCTATTGTTTACTTTGGATTTCCTTTGTACTTTCACTGGGAGATTTTTTTGCCTTCACCTTCTTTCATAGTAATTGCTAGGTTTCTGTGTTTCCATGGGTAGCCCATCCTTAAGCTTCTATTGCAGGGCTAGACAAGTGGTGACAAATTTTTTCAATTTCTGTTTGTTATTTCACCCTCGTTCAAAATACAATACAAATATCAGCAAAACAAAGAGCTGATTTTTTTGAATAAAAAAACAATTAAATTGACACACAATTTTTTTTTCTCTTAAGACTTGAACTATGTTTTTCTGTTCTCTCCTAGCCTGTAGGGTTTCTGAGGAGAAGTCAGCTGTGATTCTAATTGCACATTCTCTGAAAGCAATCTGGTGTTTCTCTTGTGTACATTTTAGAATCCTTTCTATATCTTACTGTGGAGAGTTTTACTACAATGTGCCATGGTGAAAATCTTTTCTGGGCATGTCTATTAGAAGTTCTATGTGTTTCCTGTACTTGGGCATCCATTTCTTTCTCCAAATTAAGGACTTATCTGTAATTATTTTGCTAAAATTCCTTCTAATTGATTCTATCTTTCCAAGCCTTCAGGAACTCCTAAGATCTGTATGTTGGGTCATTGGATAATATCCCATCAATCTCCAATACTTGACTGTAAAATTTCCAGATTTGTTTTCTAACTCAGATAGTCTTTCTTCTGCCTCACAAAGTTTGTTGTTAAGTCTTTCCACCACACTTTTTATTTGATCTATTGAATCCTTCATTTCCAATATTTCATTTTGATTTCTGTTTATAAATCTCAATTTCATGATAAAAAATTTTATTCATTTCATGTACGGATTTCTTTAATTCATGGATTTGTTTCTTTCTTTTTTTTTTTTTTTTTTTTTTTTTTTTTTGACAGGCAGAGTGGATAGTGAGAGAGAGAGACAGGGAGAAAAGTCTTCCTTTTTGCCGTTGGTTCACCCTCCAATGGCCGCCACAGCCGGCGCGCTGCAGCCAGCACACCGCGCTGATCCGAAGCCAGGAGCCAGGTGCTTCTCCTGGTCTCCCATGGGGTGCAGGGTCCAAGCACTTGGGCCATCCTCCACTGCCTGCCCGGGCCACAGCAGAGAGCTGGCCTGGAAGAGGGGCAACCGGGACAGAATCCAGCACCCCGACCGGGACTAGAACCCGGTGTGCCGGCGCCTCTAGGTGGAGGATTAGCCTATTGAGCCGGGGCGCCGGCCGGATTTGTTTATGATTACTTCTAAGTAATCATATGATCAATTTTTTGAATTTAGTTTCTGGTATTTCTTCAATTTCTTCATCTTCACATTCTAGTATTGAAGTGTTTTTGTGTTCCTTTGGGGGCATTATGTTTTCTTTCTGATTCGTGTTTCTTGACCTGCTTCATTTATTTTTAGGCATTTATGGAAACATTTGCTTTTTTTTTGTCCCTATGATGTCTTATCTTTTTAAAAAAATTTATTTATTTATTTGAAAGTCAGAGTTACACAGAGAGAGAAGGAGAGACACAGAGAGAGAGAGTGGTCTTCCATCTGCTGGCTCAATCCCCAATTGGCCTCAATGGCTGGAGCTGCACCAATCCAAAGCCAGGAGTCAGGAGCTTCCTCTGGGTCTCCCACACAGGTGCACGGGCCCAAGGACTTGGGCTATCCTCTACTGCTTTCCCAGGCCATAGCAGAGAGCTGGTTCAGAAGTGGAGTAGCCGGGTCTCGAACTGGCACCCACATTGGATGCCGGCACTGCAGGTGTCAGCTTAACCTATACGCCACAGTGCCAGCCCTGATGTCTTATCTTTGGGCTATGCCTGTGTGGCTCAGTAGTGTCTGCTCTTTCAGTGCATATCCAGAGATCTGTTCCAGGTGTGGCCAGGGAGATCTGTTCAGTGCTCCTGTGTGGGAAGCTTCCAAGTTGATGCCCAATTTGGACATGTTAAATCTCCTCTTTTTTAAATATTATTTTTAATCAGAGAAGAGGTTTGATCAGCTCTGTTGGCATAGTCTCAAGCTCACCTCGTCTCCTTCAAGGACACCAATATCCAGAGCTAGCCCCAGTGGATACAGTATACATCTGCATTGCAACAGGAACCACACAGAGGATCCAGGGAGTCCTCAGTGTGAGCACAGATCCTGCATCAATGACCCTCACCAAGGAGTCAGGGAGCCCTGAGTGTGTATAGCCACCTACAGTGACTGATCAAAGACCCAGCTACACCCTGTGCCCTTACATACAGCCACAGTTTTCATAGCCCCACACACTAGTCTCCCACAGTCATGAGCACACAGCCTCTGTCAATTTTCTCAGCCAGACTCAGGTGTCTCCTTTTGGCTGGTTGTTGGCTTTGTGGATGCAAGCTAGCACAGTGTTTATGTATGTCTGAAATGGTGCCCACCCACCCTTGGCTAGTTACAAGATGCTGGTGCCAGGTGGCCAGAGAGAGAGAAGTGTACCTCCTTTTCTCCCCTCTAGGTTGGTAGGTACATTGTCCCTCACAAGGCTCCATCCAAGTTAGACTCACACAAAGCTATCTCCACAGTTTTATTGCCAGTGGCTTGGGCGGCTATAGTCTGGTATCACCTTACTCTCCATAGCTAGTGGTGAGGCTCTTGGCCGCTGTGGTCCTGAGTTCTGTGCATCCACGCCTTCCATGTAAATCCACAGTGTCTCTAATTTGTGTGGAGTTTCCTCTGCAGTTTTCTCCCTAACTCTTCCTGAGATTGCACTCTCTCCACTTTTTTAAAACTATATTCCCCCAGGATACACAGCAGACTCATAGAATGACAAATGCCCTAAACAGCACTCTAGCCTCAGAATCAGCCCTTAAGGCATTCGGATCTGGCTAAAAAGCCCATGAGAGTATCTCAGGCATGGAAAGCCAAGACACTATGGCAAAAAGTGATCTAAATGAAAGATCTCTGTGAGTGAGATCCCAGTGGAAAGAACAGGCCACCAAAGAAGGAGGTACCTTTCTCTGAAGGGAGGAGAGAACTTCCACTTTGATTATGGCCTTGTCTAAATAAGGTCAGAGTCGGCGAACTCAAAAGGCTTCCATTGCCTTGGCGGCTCATGACAAGAGCCTAGGGTGATTACTGATGCCATAAACAAGAGTGCCAATTTGTTAAGTCAACAACAGGAGTCACTGTGCACTTACTCCTCATGTAGGATCTCTGTCCTTAATGTGTTGTACTATGAGAATTAACAGTAAAACTAGTATTCAAACAGTACTCTATACTTTGTGTGTCTGTGTGGGTGCAATCATTGAAATCTTTACTTAGTATATATACTATGTTGATCTTCTGTATACAAAAAATATTTAAAAATGAATCTTAATGAGAATGGGATGGGAGAGGGAGTAGGAGATAAGATGGTTTGTGGGTGGGAGAGTGGTTATGGAGGGAAAAACCCCTATAATCTAAAAGTTGTACTTTCAAAATTTATATTTATTAAATAAAAGTCTTCTTTAAAAATAAATAAAAAAGGGACAGGCTCCATGTCTCACTTGGTTAATCCTCTGCCTGCAGTGCCGGTATCCCATATGGGTGTCAGGTTCTAGTCCCTGGTGCTCCTCTTCCAGTCCAGCTCTCTGCTGTGGCCCAGGAGAGCGGTGGAGAATGGCCCAAGTGCTTGGGCCCCAGCACCCGTATGCAAGACCAGGAGGAAGCACCTGGCTCCTGGTTTCGGATCGGCTCAGCACCGGCAGTAGCGGCCTTTGGGGAGTGAACCAACGGAAGGAAGACCTTATTCTCTGTCTCTCTCTCACTGTCTATAACTCTATCTTTCAAATAAAAACAAATAGAAGATCCATTTAAAATAAATAAACAAACAAACAAACTATCTTTCCCTAGACTAAAGCAGTAAGCTCTCTCCCTGTTCCACCATCTTGGAATCCTCTCCATGAACATCTCTTGTAATATCTTAAACCGAAGAATTTAAAGTGGTTGAAACCTGGTCTCATTCAAGCTGCCTGCTCATTTTTTCCTCATATTCTGGAGTCACAATGTTACTAAACCAACCACAAAAAAGTATGGAATAGCTGAACTGAAATTTCTTAATTCATTCATTTTTAAAAAGTTTATTAAGCACCTACTTTCCATCTGACATTATGCAGTTGTAAAATGAAAATAAGGAGCACTGGAGATGAAACACTGAGTGCTCCAAACACTGGTAGACAATAACAATATTTACAGAGTGGAGTGTAGGTTAAATGACAATAGGTAGAAATTGGAAAGAACTCTAGTTTGGCCCTTTCTCTATGTGTCTGGATTTGAATGTGTCTCTTAACCACCTGGTTTCCACTTCTATAAATGAAAAATATGGGCCATATTTTCAAATTTTAAAATTCAATATATTTTAGCAGAGTAGATAATTGTAAATATAAGAACTTATCAAATAAAAATGAAAGTTATGATAAACATTTTTGCAAGCTCTTGTTTGACTATCTCCTTTAATTACTATTACTTCCTAACTTCTTTACAACTGTGTTCATTCTCAATTTTTAATTTCATTAAGTAATATTAAAAGAAAAAGCATCAATGTGTAATTTCAATTAATTAAATAAATGTAAAACACAGTGAAATTAATTATATTCATTTTGTGAAAGTACAGCCATATGTATTGTTTATCCATTCATCCAATAATGGAAATTTGGTAATTATGAGTAATTCCACAATGAACAGTCATGTACTAGTATCTGTTTTATTTCCTATTTTCACTTTCTTTGGATGTATACCATAGAGTGTAATAACTGGATTATATGATAATTGTATAGTTATTTTGAATTGAGAAACTGCTCAACTGTTTTCCATATCACTTACAATATTTTACATCCTCTCCAACAAATCACCGGGTTCCAATTTCTCCACATCCTTAACATCTGTTTTCAAGTAAAGAAAAATAATAGCCAGTCTCATTATGCTATTGATTTTGCATTTCCCTAGTAACTGTGACACTTAGCATATTTTCATGTGTTTTTTACTAATTATTAAACCTTTGAAATGTCTATTCTTTTGTCCATTTTAAAAATCCTGTTGTTTACGCCATGGAGTTGTAGAGGGTCTTCATATATTGTGGATATTAGAAACTTCCAGCTATTTTGTTTACAAGTGATTTATTCCATTCTGTAGATTTTTTTTTATTTTCTTAACCATATTCTTTGATACACAAAGGGTTTTAAAATTTATGATATTGAATTGATCCATTTTTGACTTTTTATATCACACTTTTGGTGCTATATGCAAGAATCTATGGTTAATCCAAGATTATGGTAATTTAAACACATATTTTCTTCTGGAATTTATTAATTTATCTCATGTTTAGATTGGTGATTCATTTTGTTATTAATTTTAGTGTATAGTTTGAGGTAGGGACTAAATTCAAAATTTGGATATTGAAATCCAGTTGTCCAGGATCTCCTCTCAGTCTTCTCAGAGCACCCTATGCTTGAGAACGTGCTAGTGTGTACTCAGCTAATAAGTAAGCCGAAAGTGAAAAGCTAATCTTAAATCCGTTTTGGGCATTTGTGTGACTTCTACATTCCCCAGAACGCATATTTTCCAGGATCCTAATTTCCTAAGCAAACTGTCCCCAAATTAATCTTCCATACTATGTGGCTATGAGTAGTTTAATAACCTTACAATATTTCTGATGTATGCCCACCTCTTTTCTACCCTGAGTTCTGAGTCAAGTTAAGTAGAGATAAACGTCTCCATCCGTCTCTCTGGAAGTCCCCTGACAGGTGAAAAGGACATACTCAATTAATTTAGAAATAAGGTCTTCTCTGCTCCCTCAACGACCGGGGACCAAGATCCCATATTTGGAGCACAGCTCGCACTAAGGCTGCCACTAGATCAGCGTGAGACAAAGTGAACAGAAACGCCAGAAAGGTTTTCTACCTTTTCTAAGTGGCCTTTCTCTTGCACCAGTGTCCTTTTGGTTGCTGTAAGCCTTTGACCATTTTCCTGAGTTCTGACAAAGTCCATTCTGACAGTCAAAACTTATATGCTGAATAATTTTGAATGATTACCTCTTTCATGTGGCTACAGTTTTATAATAGCCATATAAACAAAAATAACACTAATAAAAAAGTTCTATATTAAGTGCTTGCTATCTACCAGCTGCTGTGATATTTCATCCTAATACCAAACCTTGAGGGCATGCCTGTTTTTCTCTTTTTTTTCATTGCATAAGTAATAAAAGAGAAATTTATCAAGGTCCTTCCCTAAGGTCAAGGAGATACTTAAGTACAGATGCTTGTTGGAATATTAGCTTTACTTCTTGCTAGAAGTGAGTCTTTCAAGGAGAATCTGTTACGCATTACATGCCTTCTGTGTATTAAGCATTATATATTTATTCCTTATAATAATTCTTTGTGATAAGTGTTATTAGTTCCTTACTAAGAATGAGAAAGTAAAGGCACAAGGTTATCACAACCAGTGGTGGATGAGTGGATGAGTTTAGTTCTAGAAGGAAGGTATGGGAGCTGATTTTTGGGCTTTTTTCTTACCTGTGAGATTAATATTGTAGTGAATTATCCTTGAACATTAATTTATAAAAATAAAGAATCCGGCCGGCGCCACGGCTCAATAGGCTAATCTTCCACCTGCGGCGCCAGCACACCAGGTTCTAGTCCCAGTCGGGGCGCTAGATTCTGTCCCGGTTGCCCCTCTTCCAGGCCAGCTTTCTGCTGTAGCCTGGGAGTGCAGTGGAGGATGGCCCAAGTCCTTGGGCCCTGCACCCTCATGGGAGACTAGGAGAAGCACCTGGCTCCTGGCTTCGGATCAGCGCGGTGCGCCACTCGCAGCGCTCAGGCCGCAGCGGCCATTGAGGGGTGAACCAACAGAAAAGGAAGACCTTTCTTTCTCTTTCTCTCACTGTCCACTCTGCCTAGAAAGAAAGAAAGAAAGAAAGAGAGAGAGAGAGAGAGAGAGAGAAGGAGAGAAGGAAGGAAGGAAGGAAGGAAGGAAGGAAGGAAGGAAGGAAGGAAGGAAGGAAGGAAGGAAAAGAAAGAGAGAGAGAGAGAGAAGGAAGGAAGGAAGGAAGGAAGGAAGGAAGGAAGGAAGGAAGGAAGGAAGGAAGGAAGGAAGGAAGGAAGGAAGGAAAAGAAAGAAAGAAAAAGAAAGAAAGAAAGAAAGAAAGAAAGAAAGAAAGAAAGAAAGAAGGAAGGAAGGAAGGAAGGAAGGAAGGAAGGAAGGAAGGAAGGAAGGAAAGAAAGAAGGAAAGAAAGAAGGAAAGAAAGAAGGAAAGAAAGAATCCACGATAATGTGATGTACTGACCAAACTCCTTTTTGGCCACAGTGTCAAGATAGCTTTAAATATCCAGTAATTGATAAGCCTATCTATACTTAATAAGGAGCATTTTCTCCAAAATATGCTAGAAAAAAATATAATGTTTAATGGACTTTGTGACTAGCAGTCAAAAGGAAAGTAAACTCTTATACTAAGAGGCTCTATATGTGTCCGAGCTTGTAGTTATGCAATTTGTGAGGATGCAGTGAGACCAGCAGCTCTTCATGGGAGTCATGGCATCACCACAGTATATGGTTACCACACATGCTATGCTGTCACCTCTGTTTCTTTCCCTCATATACTTCATTCTGTATGAAACTCTGCATTCTTGAGTTTGAATTTTAAATAAGCTCAAAATTTCAGCTATAATACAATGGGATTATTGACTTAATACAGGTTTGTCTCTAAGTTTGCACTATGCAACCTCATATTCACTAGTTTTTATTTCCACTCTTTAAAACATTTTATTTAAACTTTTATAATTTAAATTTTTTACTTTATTTTTATTTTACTTGAAAGGGAGAGAGAGATCTTCCATCCATTGCAAACTTCATATGCCTACAACAGTGAGGGCTAGGCCAGACTGAAGCCAGGAACTCAGAATTCCATTGGCATCTCCCACCTGCGAGGGAGGAGCCAAGTACTTGAGCCATAATCTGCTGCCTCCCAAGGTGCCCACTAGTAAGAAGCTGGTTTGGAATTAGAGTAGCTCTGACTTGAAACAGGCAGTACAATATGGGACTTGAGGATTTCATGAAGCAGCTTAGCTGCTGTACCATACAACTTTAAAAATAGTTACACTTGGGGCCAGTGCTAAGGCATAGTAGACTAAGCCTCTGCCTGCAGTGCCGGCATCCAATATGGGCACAGGTTTGTGTTCCAGCTACTCCACTTCCAATCCAGCTCCTCCACTTCCAATCCAGTTCCATGATAACAGCCTGAGAAAGCAGTAGAAGATGGATCAAGTTCTTGGGCCTATGCACCCATGTGGGAGACCTAGAAGAAGCTTTTGGTTCTTGGCTTCAGATTGGCCCAGTTCTTGCCTTTGTACCGTTCGGTGAGTGAACCAGCAGATGGAAAACCTTTCTTCCCCTGTCTCTCCCTTTCTCTGTCTGTAACTCTGCCTCTCAAATAAATAAATAAATCTTTAAAATAATACTAATAATAATTACACTCAGGCCCAGTGCTGTGGCAAAACAGATAAAGCTGTCTGAAGCACTGGCATCCCATAAGGGCACTGGTTCGAGCCCCATATGCTCCACTTACAATCTAACTCCCTGCTAATGTGCCTGGGAAAGCAACAGAAGACAGCTCAAGTACTTGGACCCCTCACCCACATCAGAGACTTGGAAGAGCTCCTGGTTCCTGGCTTCAGCCTGCCCCAGTCCTGGGAGTGAACCAGCAGATGGAAGATTCTCTCTCTCTCTCTCAATTTGTGTGTGTGTGTGTCACTCTGATGTTTAGGTACATGAAAAAATTTTAAAAATCTATACTAATGCTTCTATGCTTCTATATTTAATCTACTTTTTATTGACCTATCTATCAATCTGAATGTCTCCACAATTCTGAATCCTTCAAATGGCATTTTTTATCAGAATTAGGCCTTTTCAGATGAATTTTGGGGTCTATAGTTCCTTAAATAAGTGGCCATTAATTTATTTGTTTTCATCCGTTTTATCCATCTCCTGTTCAGACCAAAGTATAG
Organism: Oryctolagus cuniculus; assembly: GCF_964237555.1. Taxonomy (NCBI): domain Eukaryota; kingdom Metazoa; phylum Chordata; class Mammalia; order Lagomorpha; family Leporidae; genus Oryctolagus; species Oryctolagus cuniculus. Next base: position 75,350,797 of record NC_091440.1, on the reverse strand, counting down.
AGTGCAAAACAATAAGAACTTAGCTAACAGATGAACAATTGACAGTGACACTTGGTACTAAACTATGATCAGTCTCAACAGTTGGCAGAAACCCTGGCATTTACTATGTTTACAAAATACTGGCCAGATTAGTTCCGTTCATTATATTTGGTGACATAGAGGCAACCAGAACCTTGATATGTGCATATAATGGATAAATTTTACACATACACAATTAAATTTCAGAATCTTTGTTTTTCTTATTCTCATATATTTTATATGTATATTGCTAAGCAATCTTAATTGCAAATCAAATTAGTTCATATTCTATTCGTTGTTGTGCTTCTTTCTTTTTTCTTCCCTAAAGTTAAAATCTGTCTAGATTTCCAGGACAACACTGTTGTTTACTTGTAAATGCCTGGAAGTACTTATATCATTTCTGATATTCTCTGAAGGGTTTTAATTGATGACACAAATCTGTTCTTGAATGACTGCTACTATGCTCATTTTTAATTCAATGTCTTTCTTCAAGTCATTAGAATTTTGTTCTGCTTCTTCCCAGAAATTCTTTTACACTTAGAGACTAAAAAGACAGCTGGGCTCAATAATGTTTTTGGAATGCTCTGTTTAGTTGTACTTTAAAAGTGTGGCTTTCTGAAAAATGGTATAATTATTTTAAGTTTATACACTTATTTTGAAAATCAAACTCAGCTCTCCAGACAGGTGATCCCTTTCTGATCACTGAGGTCAAGAGCAGGTGGTAAAACAGAGAGTGAGGGTCGATTCATCTACAGAACTTGGTAGATGGACAAGTCTCTAAGAAATCAGAAGACCTAGAAATTTAGTGATGATTTAACAAGTGATTGGCACCTCATTGCCAGGAAAGAGAAGATTTTCAGCCAAGTTTCTTACCCCAGATGAGTGAAATGTAAGGGAAGCCTCATTTGGTAAACAAATCCTGGAGCCCCAATATTCCAACATTGTAAGAAGGAGCAGGAAAAAATTGAGGACAGCTCACATGTCCTCTCAGAATTGTTTCTTCTTCATCCTTTTCCTATTTGATATCCTCACTCTGGTTAATGCTGCTACCATCACATGGGTCTATTCCATTTTCAAAGATGGGTACAGTATGAAAAAACCACTACCTCTTAGGTTTTCACAGTTCAGCTAAAGTTGCTTAAATATTAGCCAATAAAACTAAAAAGAAGGAAAGAAAGAAATATGATTGTACTTCCCAGATGTAGATTATTATTATGTCACTATGGTTGAAGCTATTTCCCCATGTACATGTTCCACCCATCTCTGTCTCCAGTGCCAGATCTCTGGCAGTACTTCCTTTAGTTCTCATCTGTACACCTTCCTTCCCCAGGCTGTACTATGCCAGAGGTGCCAACTTGCTTCCATGAAAAAGGATGGAATGCAAATGCTAATAGTACACTGCCTTCTCACTATCAAACCAAGTATTTACTTTTCATGTTTCATTCTTCTACAATATCTATTTTGTGTAATAATAGGAACATGTATAAATGTCTGTATCTTAACTGAATTTTTATTACTTAAAATGTATGAGGCGGTGGCGAGCATTTGGTGCAGAAGGTAAGACACAGATTGAGATGCCCACATCCCTTACCAGAGTGCTTGATTTGAACCCCAATTCTTCTACTCTCAATTCAAGGTCCCTGATGACTTCAGGTGATGACTCAGTTAGTTGGTTTCCTGCAGCCCAAATGGGAGACATGTATTGGGTTCTGGATTCCTGACTTTGGCCATGGTTGTTGTGGTCATCTGCCTTTCAAATAAGTAAAAAAAATGAATTTTAAAAAAGTGTAACACTGTAACGAAAGATGATTTCTTGGGAGCAGTTTTCCCTCTTTTTCTTCCTTCTTTCCTTTTGCATTCATGAAGACTTTCAGTCTGATTCAACACCACCATTCAGACACTGTCATACATGATCTTTCTATTATTTATAGCTTTTGCTGAAGACATTTTGTTTATAGTCTGTTCATTTTGTTTCTGACTCTGATTACATTAAAATGTTTTTCTTGGAAACATTTTTGAAACAATTTTTATTCTTTGCCTTTCAATTTGAATGAATCAGCTGATCTCTGGTCCCTTTATTTAATCACGGTTTCCAAATGTAGTGATCTTCATTTGACTAATAAAATTCTTAGGAATAATACAAGTCTAACACACTGATCGGAGAAAAGAAAGCATTGTTAATGTACCACTACTTTTGTAACTTAGACTTTTAATTACATATTTATATGATTGTGTTCCTTCTTATATATTTTGTATTTGTGTAACTTCTATTTCATTGAAACTCAGATCCCAACATTGCGCACATTTCATTCATTCATTCACTTATTCAATAATTTTAATTGAGTGCCTCTTAGGCCATGCTTCTCTTTCTGTACCTAGCATTTGTTGTACAACAAAAGACAGATCTTGTTTACATTCTAGTGATGAAGAGAGCAAACAAAAGATGAAGAAAAGATTATATTAAACAATGAAAATGTATCTGTCTATTATCATTGTATGAATGTAAGAATGTACATGAAAAACAAAGCAAGTAGAATATTAGTAGAAGCTATATCTTATACTAGAGTGGAATTGGGTATGATAAAACTCCACATAAGGTCAACAGTTCTTGAGAGTGTAGAACTCTCAAGAAAATGAGTAGACATTTCAAAGAAAGGGAAAATCAATTATATATAAATCCAGGGTGAACCTTCTAGCTCTAGAGAACATACGATGAAAGTTATCTACTACCATGTAACATTTAACTACAGCCTCATCAGATAAAAACAGTGCCTAGTTCTTATAGTTCTGGAGGTCAGAGATATGTTTGATAAGGTCCTCTATTGGGGGTATCACTGGTTCAAACACAAGATTTGATGTAAGTAGGCTGTTACATCAGGACCTAAGAGAGAATCCACTTTCCGGCATACTCAAGTCACTGGTAAAATTCAATTCCTTGTGATTGCAGCACTGACATCACCATGTTTCTACCAGAGGCCACCAACAGATCATAGTCAACTCCTGGAGTTCACTCCCAGGCCCTCCCATGCAGACTGTTCCAGTTTAGTAAGAGGTTCTTCCTCAGGAGAAATCCCTCTCTTGCTTCAATTCTCCCTGGATTCCTCCTCTGTTTCCAATCACATAAAACTTTCTATTTTTAAAATATCTCATATAATTAGGTTACGTGCATCTAGAAACTCCTTTGTTTTTAAAGAGTTTATTTATTTATTTGAGAGGTAGAGTTACAGACAGTGAGAGGGATACAGAGAGAAAGGTCTTCCATCAGCTGGGTCATTCCCCAAATGGCCACAATGGCCAGAGCTGTGCTGATTCGAAGCCAGGAGCCAGAAGCTTCTTCTGGGTCTCCCTCGTGGGTGCAGGGGCCCAAGGACTTGCGCCATTTTCCACTGCTATCCCAGGCCATAGCAGAGAGCTGGATGGGAAGAAGAGCAGCCAGGAGTAGAACCGGCGTCCATATGGGATGCCGGTGCCACAGGCAGAGAATTAACCTACTGTGCCATGGCGCCGGCCCCTAGAAACTCTTTTAATTGATTCAAATCATGACCAGGAGTCTTAATTATACCAACTAAAAATCCCTTTTGCCAAGTATTCAAACATAATCCTGGGAATGTTAACTCATCATAATCACAGCCTGGGATTATGGCAGGTTACTTTGAGGAGTTATTTTGGAAATCTGTCTACCACAACCACAGGGACATTGTATTCCAGGAACACAAGAAGACAAGGGGTGCTAGAGTGCATGAGGTGGAACAGAGAGGTGATGAGGAATCCTCACGTAGGGCCTGAAATACATTAAGAGGAAGCCACAGAAATGTGGAGGAGAGCACATATGGAATTCTGTAGGCTACACTAATGATACTGAATTTTATCCTAGATGCAGTATAGAACTATTATAAGATTGGGATAGAGTCATTTATTTGTTTGTTTATTTATTTTTATTTCAAAGCAGAGAGATAGAGATGTCCCATTTGATAGAGCCAGGAGCACAACCAGGACTCAAGCTCAAGCATTTCAAGGTGGGATGTTAGCACCGAATGGTGTCTTCACTGCTGGGCAAATACCAGTTGCTGGGGGCAGAGTTTTTAGACAAATCTTACTTGGGAGAAACACACTGCACGGAAGAACAAAGTATATTTTTATCTTTTCTTCTGAACGTTGCTAAATGCTCTATGAGAGTAAGTAACTTTCAGTTCTTTTCACTTGCTTCTTACATTCATATTAGAAATATGTTTCTTCCCTGAAATGGAATCACCAGAAAAATTTCTTTTTTAAGTTCTATTCCAATGGAAGCAGATGATAATATGTAAAGCAATTAAATCTGACCAGTTTGGTTGTCAACAAAAATATCTTGAGCCTTATTATGAAGTTCTATGTTACAAATTCAGAATCATTTTCTTTATATTTTGATTGTTGGTTTTTAGAAGTCCTTTTTGCTTAATTAAATGTTAGTTAAAACATTGAAGATAATAGCAATGATGGTGTTGGTAATGACCACACTTATTGAATGACTGTTCTTGGCAGATAATCTTCACAGGAGTTTGTTTCTTTAGCTCATAAGTACTCACAGCAAGCTCATGGAGAGGCAATAATTGCAATTGTCTTCTTTTTACAAATGAGAATATTGGAACCTGGTAAGTTTAAGAAATCTGCTCTTGGGGCTGGCACTGTGGCATAGTGAGTAAAGCCACCACCTGCAGTGCTGGCATCCCATATGTGTGCCAGTTCATGTCCTGGCTGCTCCACTTTCAATCCAGCTCTCTGCTATGGCCTGGGAAAGCAGTGGAAGATGGTCCAAGTCCTTGGGCCCCTGCACCCACATGGGAGACCCGGAAAAAGATCCTGGCTCTTGGTTTCAGATTGGTGCAGCTTTGGCCATTGTGGCCAATTGGCGAATGAACCAGCAGATGGAAGATCTCTCCCTCTCTCTCTCTCTCCCACTCCTTCTCTCTATGTAACTCTGACTTTCAAATAAATAAATAAAAGTCTTAAAGGATGCTTAACATTTAAAAAAAAATCTGCTCTGGACATGTTAAATTGTCTCACTACAGTAAATACATATACATATATTATACACAAACACACACATATATACATTCCCATATCTCCTAACATCATATTGTGTACCATATGTGTATATATGTGTGTTTATATAATAAATTTTGTAAGCAATAATAATTAAAGGAATATATTCTGAATCTCACAGCTTCTATGACACATACAAAATGGGATGAAAATGTAGTTTCACATTTAAACCTTATAACATTCACAATAACCATATGAGAAAGCTTCTATAGCCATTACAATATTGCAGCAAAAAAAAAAAAAAAGCACTAGGTCTCAGGTCTTTCAAGAATCATATGGTTGTTAACTGGCAGAATATGCTTTAAATTTGACCTCTGGCTCAGGAGCAGGGCTCAATATTCCTTTTAATACTTCCTTCCCTAAAGACACAGAAGTTTGGGCAGGACTCACCTTGACCTAACTAAGGCATAGGTCAGCAAACTTGTCATGAGATGGTGAGAGAGTAAATATTTTAGGCTTTGCAGCTAACATCATCTCTAGCATAACTACTTAACTCTACCATTGTAACACAAAAGCAGTAATAAACAATAAATTAATAAATGAGTCTGTGTTAAATAAAACTATATTGGCAAAACCAGGCACTGACCAGTTCTTTGTTTACCTCTGCTCTATAGCACAGACAAAGCACAAACTATCACTGCATGTTTCAGAAGAAAGAAAGTTTTCAATACAATATTGAGCATAAGACCAGTTGCAAAGGATTGCATGCTGTTTAAATTAATCCACATACAATTCAGTAACAGGTTATAGAAGTTAGAGTCATGATTACCATTGTGAGGAGGTAGTGACAGAGAAGGGCCAAAAGTGAGAGCATTCGAGATGCTGTAATCTTCTATTCCCTATTGTGAGTTATGTTTACTCACTCTGAAATTTAACCAATACATTGATTCAGAGTGTGCTCACTCTTTGAATGTGTATTTCAATATAAAGTTAAAATACAGTTTCAACAGAAGCAGAATGCAAAAGATTTAATAAAGCATGTCAGTAATGGGATAATACTAAAATGGACAATACACACTAAAATAAGAATGTAGAAAATGTTGCTGCAATAGGAAAGGGTATAAGCATACAAGATTCTCATAATAAAAATGGTAACTATAACATTGTGAGCAATTATTAGTTTTTAAGAACTGAGCTAATTGGTTCACAAATAATATGTGACATCTGACTACAGCTCAAAATGATAGGTGGTGTTTCTGGGAATACTTTTCCAACTAAGGAAGCTGGAGTACAAGAAAGTAAAATACCTTTCCCATAGCGACAAAGATGCTAGTTGTTGTACAAGAAAACAAGCCATTGTCAAAAGAAATAATTAGCCAAGAGGAAAAGAGGAAGACCCTGAATGTGACTGGAGACTTTTAGAAGGTGAAGTGTCATAAAATACAGCTAGTTAAATGCAAATCTATTGAGAGTAATTGGAATAACAAGGTATTTCATGGCTATTATGGATGTGAAACCACGTATAGGGAACATGTCACTTCTGATACTCAATGCCTTTTTGCCCAGCAAATAAGAGCAACCTCCCACACCAGCACTAGACCAGGAAGAGGGAAAAATGACTCAGAGGCCCCTTGTCATTGAGCAAATTCATCAAGAGTATCAAATTGTAGGTCAGCCCTGTGGTATAGTAGGCTAAGCCTCTGTCTGAGTGCCGCTTTCCTATATAGCTGCCTGCTCCTGTCCAGGTTGTTCTTCTGATCCAGCTCTCCTCTATTCCTGGGAAAGTAGTAGAAGATGGCCCAAGTGCATGGGCCCCTGCACCTGTGTGGGAGACCCTGAGGAAGCTCCTGCCTTCTGGCTTCAGATCAGCCCCGGTCCAGCCATTGTGCTCATTTGGCGAGTAAACCAGTGGAAGGAAGACCTTTCTTTTTGTCTCCACTGCTTTGTCTGTAACTCTACCTCTCAAATAAGTAAATAAAATCTTTTTAAAAATTAAAAAAAGAACATTGGACTGATTGTATTCTGAAAGTTTGTCATCAGAATAAGTCCCTAATTCTCTCATAACCTTCTCAGACTATCCCTAATATTTTCCCTAGTACTTTATAAACCACTAGTAGGGGCCGGTGCCGTAGCTCAATAGGCTAATCCTCCACCTAGCGGCTCTGGCACACGGGGTTCTAGTCCCGGTCGGGGCGCCGGATTCTGTCCCGGTTGCCCCTCTTCCAGGCCAGATCTCTGCTGTGGCCAGGGAGTGCAGTGGAGGATGGCCCAAGTCCTTGGGCCCTGCATCCCATGGGAGACCAGGAGAAGCACCTGGCTCCTGGCTTCGGATCAGCGCAGTGCGCCGGCCGCAGCACGCCAGCTGTGGCGGCCTTTGGAGGGTGAACAAACAGCAAGGAAGACCTTTCTCTCTTTCTCTCTCTCTCTCACTATCCACTCTGCCTGTCAAAAAAAAAAAAAAAAAAAAAAAACAAAACAAAAAAAAAAAAAAAACACCACTAGTAGGAGACACACATCTCTTTATCAGATCCAATAAGCATACCTATCCATATTTGCAATTCCATATTTAGATAGAGAAAACTGTTTTTAAGTCCATCCTGTTAGACTTTCTTCTCCCAATATTTGTTAGGTTTTCTGAATAATTTCAGACTAAGTTGTAGATATGATGTCCCATTTACCACTATACATTGTGCAAGTACTCTAAATTTTTTAGCAGATAAGAATGGACTTACCTAAAGAGACCCTCTCCACAACTCACTTTCGCCTTGCTACTTGGTTCATTTCAATTTATGTATACATCCATATGCCTGTTTAATTATTTGTTTACCTGTTTTCTTTCTTATCTGAAACTATGGCTTTAAAATTAGCTTAATGAGACTGGATATGTATCTGTATTATAGTTTGCAAAGTTTCAGGCAAATAACTGGATTTAAGAATTCAAATATTTCTTGAGCACCCAAATGCACACAGCATGAATGAATGAATGATACTAAATAGTTAATCCAAAAGCATATTGTCTTTCTAAATAAATATGATTATGAGAGAAATTTTTTGGATATATTTAATTTTCATCAATTATTTGCCATCCTTAAAGTTTGTGTAAGAAAAAAATTATGATATTTTTAGAGATTATGAAGTCTTTTGCAATTAATAAAGACAAAAATTCACAGGTGGTGTTTTCATCATTGTTCCCACTGACAGGCGGAACTTTGGAAGAAAAAGAAATATATGGGAATAAAAACATTGGACATGAAAATGGAATTCAGACGTGTTTTTCCAAAAGATGACTCAAGGTACCAGACTGATACATTTTATCTCTTGCCAATAATCTATGTCATTTGTATGAGAAAAGTATTATTGCAGAGATAGATGACTTAATACTGATGTAGGTAAACTGAATTTATTGACAGATGAAAAATACCTCTGGATAATCGCATTCCAGTCTCTACACAAACAGTAAGCTTAACAGGGCAAGAATAATGGAGAAAGTGGTCAGACACATAAGGAAATGATATTACCTCATATTGAGAACAGACATGAAATTTAACTTTCAATACTGATTTACATCCCCAAAAGACTCAGAATGTGGAAAGGGAAACAGGGTAGCTGTGGTTACATCCTGCCCAGCTAGATGAGGGGGATAATGTCATCGATAGACTAGAACTGTTGGAAACATCTACAATGTCTATAAATTAAAGAATAATAGTGTATCATGCTAATTTATTAATTCTGCACTGCAGAACTGTAAGAAAATGTTATTTACTTGGTGAACACTCACAGTGTGTATATATAGATACACACACACACTATACATGAGAGCCTTTGGTGTTACATACATCTCTGTCTCAAAGTCAAAATAAAAAATAAACACATAATTTATAGAGGAAAAACTGCATTCTTCTTGTAGGTCACAATCCAGAACAAACTATTTCAGTTATTTGAAAATCAACAGCAAAATGAATTTAATTCTTATTTCTAAATTCATTCTGATGATCAAGTGAAATTATATTGTGCTTTGTAAAGTATAAAGAAAAATGGCTGGCGCCACAGCTCACTAGGCTAATCCTCCACCTGCAGCGCCGGCACCTGGGTTCTAGTCCTGGTTGAGGCACTGGATTCTGTCCCGGTTGCTCCTCTTCCAGTCCAGCTCTCTGCTGTGGCCAGGGAGTGCAGTGGAGGATGGCCCAGTTCCTTGGGCCCTGCACCCGCATGGGTGCACCTGGCTCCTGGCTTCGGATCAGCGCAGTGCACCTGCCGTAGTGGCCACTTGGGGGGTGAACCAACGGAAGGAAGACCTTTCTCTCTGTCTCTCTCTCTCTCACTGTCTAACTCTGCCTGTCAAAAAAAAAAAAAAAAAAAAAAAAGGAAAGAAAAGAAAATGTTCACCACATCACTTTTATCATAATGTGATGATTATGATAGAAATTATGGTCCCCACAGAGGCAAGATAGAGTCACAGTGGAAAATTCCACTCCCAGGTATCTTTTAGAAATTGTCTTTTCAGGGCCGGCGCCGCGGCTCACTAGGCTAATCCTCCGCCTTGCAGCCCCGGCACACTGGGTTCTAGTCCCGGTCGGGGCGCCGGATTCTTTCCCGGTTGCCCCTCTTCCAGGCCAGCTCTCTGCTATGACCCAGGAGTGCAGTGGAGGATGGCCAAGGTACTTGGGCCCTGCACCCCATGGGTGCCGCGGCGGCCATTGGAGGGTGAACCAACGGCAAAGGAAGACCTCTCTCTCACTGTCCACTCTGCCTGTCAAAAAAAAAAAAGAAAGAAAGAAATTGTCTTTTCAGCTAAAAGAAGTTTTGCTTTGTGTGGTAACAATTTGTTCTCTCCAAGAATGGAACAAGTGACTAGGGAAACTGAATTGTTAATCAAATGTAGAAAATAAGTAAAATGTTAAAAGAAACGACAGCACTCATAAGGGAGGAACAGAAACACCTAAGCATTTAATATCAGATAGGAAAAGGACAAGTATGTTCAATCTTGTAAAGCAGATAGTACCAAAATTTACAAACAAGTTCAGATTTTTCAACATAAGATTATGGAAAGGATATATGTGTATAAAGCATGCTCTGTGTAGTCTCCAGTTGTCTAGATTATGAACAGCAATATAAAGGATGAGTGATAAAAATCTGTAATTGCATTAAGAAACACATTTGATTGTAAAAATATGGAGGATCCTCAGAAAACTAAAGATAAATCTGCCATGTGACCTAACTATCCCTCTCCTGGGGATAGGAGGAAGGAGGCAAGGAAATCAGCACAGGAAAGAGATATATGCACTTCCATGTTTATAGCAACACAATTCACAGTAGCAAATATATAGAATTTACTTAGATGCCCATCAATGGACACTTGAATAAAGAAAATGTGCTATGTATACATGATGGAATATTACTCAGCCATAAAACAGAATGAAATCCTGACATTTGCAACAATATGGATACAACTGGATATCATCATGCTAAATGAAATAAGGCAGACTCGGAAACATAAAAATCACAGGTTTTCTTCTTATTTGTGGAAGTTAATATATAGTGAATATAAGGATTATGTAGGTGGCATATCATTGGTAGACAGTTATAAATATCACTTCACTGAATTATATCATGCACCTGCTTTCTCCACATTGTGATCATTGGTGTGACTCCCTTACTATGTGATATTAACATCACTGTTTTCAAGAATAAATATTGTATAAGTGTATTATGTAATGTCTACACAGGCAGTGATTGCCATAATATGTTAAATATTGTTACACTTTAAAATAAAAATAAAGCTTAAAAAAAGGAAACACGTTTCGGGCCACAATATGGTAAAGCGGATGAAGCCTCTGCTTGTTGCACTGATGTTCCATGTTTGAGTGCTGGTTCAAGTCCTGGCTGCTCTGATTCCTATCCAGCTTCTTACTAATGCACCTGGGAAGGCAACAAAGATAGCCCAGGTACTTGGGCCCCAGCCACTCATGTGGGAGACCTGAATGAAGTTGCTGGCTGCTGGTTGCAGTGACCCAGACTTGGCTGTTGCAGCCATTTGGGGAATAAATGGGAAGATGGAAAACCTCTTTCTGTCTCTCCTTCTGGGTCATTCTGTCTTTCAAATAAATTAATCGTATATACAAAAACATGTATTTAAGCAACAGATCTCTTAGCAACTACTATTAGCTAGGAAATTTGTCAAATGCAGAAATCCAGTGGTGAAGAATTTGTGCTGGGACCCTTGCAGAACTTGTGGTCCTACCATCATTTCACTCTACCCATTTTATATGCTTTTGTTTTCAGATTTGATAAAACACTGCCATGTGGTCAAAGCCTCTACATTAACTGACATTTGATCAGTGGTTAAGATGCAAGTTGGGATACCCACAACCTGTAGTAGAATCCCTAGGATCAAGTCCTTGCCCTGTTTCTCATTATAATGTCCTCTTTATGTGTAGTTTGGGGGGCAGGAGGTTATGGCTTAAATACTTTGGTTCCCTACCACCCCTGTGGGAAATCTGGATTGGATCCTCTGCTTCTGCCTTCAGCCTGGACCAGGCCCAGATGTTGTGGACATTTAGGGGGTGATTCAGAGCATGGGCAGTATCTTTTTGTCCCTCTGTGTTTCTGCCTCTGCCTCTGTCACTCTACCTTTCAAATAAATTAATTAAAAAATTAAACTATATAATTATAAATAAAAATAATGGAATTTAATATGTGCACATTAAAAATTAATTAAAAAAGTAAAATATAGACTGACAAATGATATTACAAACTGAAATGGGCAAGGAAGAAGATATAAGTGACTTTGAAAATGATGGGAGGCTCAAGGACTGAAAATAAAAGGAAATGGGCAGACATGTTTTTCTCTAGTTTAGAAAAAACATGTCTCACTATTGTTCTGAAAATACTTATGTTTGCTTAGGACTTGAACAAATAATAAATGGGTGTACATAGTGAGAGACCAATTCTCACTGCTGGAGTGAGAGGTAAGAGGTGAGCAAGCTGGAAGAGGGTGCAATGACCCATGTGGTACTGGATTTGAGTTTCAGAAATCTGAATGCATTCTTATTTAATTAAATATGGTTATTGATGGGAAGAAAAAGAACAAATTATAGACACATGTGTCTGCGTGAGTCCTATGCATACATGCATTGCCTAATCTGCTGAAATGACTTGGAAACAAGAATATTCCGACATCTATGAGTACACCAGTGCTGAGACCCGGATTTTTCATATCACTCTTCAATCAAAAGAACCAGGACTCTTCAGACAAATGGCTTGTTCTAGGATGTGAGCAAGAAATGTACAAAATATACCTGGAACATCTTATTTCACAAAGTAAGGAAGTAGGAGTCAGCATTGTGGTGTAGTGGGTAAGCCACTGCATGTGATACTGGAATCCCATATGGAAGCTGATTCATGTCCTGGTTGCTCCACATCCAATCCAGCTCTATGATGGCTCCAAGTGTTTGGGCCCCTACCACACATGTGGGAGACCCAGATGAAGCTCTTGGCTTCTGGCATCTGGCTTCAGCCTGGTCCTTTATTGGCCATTGCAGCTGTCTGGAGAATGAAACAGTAGATATAGGATATCCACCTCTCTCTCCCTCTCTCCCCTCTCTCTCTTTTAGTGTGTGTGCGTGCATGTGTCTCCCTCTCTCTGTAACTCTGACTTTCAAAATAAATAAATAAATACTTTAAAAAAAAGTAAAGACAGATTAAAAAACAAAAATGAAGAGACATGTGTCAAAGGGACAGAGGATGCAAATAATGGAGCTCCCAGTCACCAAGGCTGGGGAAAATTGTGGAAGAGAATATATAACAAATCATTGGATTATAATCAGAACTATGCAATAAATATCTATATAAATAAATGCAAATATAAATTAGTAATTGAATTAATAAAGACATGAGGAAAAACATGTAAGTCTTAATCACCCCACCAAGAAGATGGGATATAAGTCCACACTCTCTAACTTTGGGCTGTATGTAGTAACTTGTTTCCAAAGAACACAGTAGGGAAAGCAGGTAGAGATGGGGTGAATAAATTCATTAAATTGTAGAAACATGAAAAGCATTACCTTGTGCCAAATAGCCACAGCTAAGCTCAGCAGTGATGTCATGCTTACAGCATGTATGTCTGACACGATGTCTTGAGAATAACTTCTGTGCAAAAAACCACAACCTCAATATACACACAAGAAAAAAAATCAGACAAGCCCATACAGGAACATTCTAGAAATACGCAGCCAGTGCTCTGCAAAGCTGTCAAGCTCGTCAAAAACAAGGCTAGTCTGAAAAACCATCACAACCCAGAGGAATTAAAGGATGCAAAATGACTAACTGTAATGTGACAACTCATGTGGAAATCTGGAAGTGAGGAAGGCCTTTAGGAAAAGCTAATGGAATCTTAAAGTAGAAAATTTAGCTAATATGATGACAAGTGTGGCATAATCTGATAGATTAGGAATTGGGGAAACTGGATCCAGAGTACACAGGAACTCTGTATTTTCTCTGTAACTATTTTGGAAATCATAAACTATTAGAAACTTTCACATAAATGCAAAAAGCCTGATAGGCATAACTTCCATCTTTTAAAAAGAATTAAATTCTGTCTCTTGCAACAAACTGGGTATAACTGGAAACCATTATACTTAGTGAAATAAGCCAGTCCCCAAAAGAAAACACATGTTTTCTCTGGTAGTTAATAAAGAATAAAAATATGCATAGGAATGGAATGGACATTTTTTGATTTGATTGTTGTTTTTAGTCCTTGTGATTCTCCTGTGGAACTGTGATCTTTCTCATTTTTTCTTACTGACTCTTATGATTAATGGAGCTTTAAGCCAGTGATTATAGAGTGGAATTAAATTACTTTCTTATAAAAGTTAAAGAATATTGGATTTCCACGTGCAGAAGCATGAAGCAAACCCTACCTTTCACCTTACACAAAAATCCACTCAGCATGGATTAACTTAAATCTATGACCCGACACCATCAAATTATTAGAGAACACTGGAGAAACCCTGCAAGATATAGGTACTGGCAAAGACTTCTTGGAAAAGACCCCAGAAGCACAGGCAGTCAAAGCCAAAATTAACATTTGGGATTGCATCAAATTGAGAAGTTTCTGTACTTCAAAAGAAACAGTCAGGAAAGTGAAGAGGCAGTTGACAGAATGGGAAAAAATATTTGCAAACTATGCAACAGATAAAGGGTTGATAACCAGAATCTACAAAGAAATCAAGAAACTCCACAACATCAAAACAACCTACTTAAGAGATGGGCCAAGGACCTCAATAGACATTTTTCAAAAGAGGAAATCCAAAGGGCCAACAGACACATGAAAAAATGTTCAAGATCATTAGCAATCAGGGAAATGCAAATCAAAATCACAATGGGGTTTCACCTCACCCCAGTTAGAATGGCTCACATTCAGAAATCTACCAACAATAGATGCTGGAGAGGATGTAGGGAAAAAGGGACACTAACCCACTGTTGGTGGGAATGCAAACCGGTTAAGCCACTATGAAAGTCAGTCTGGAGGTTCCTCAGAAACCTGAATATAACCCCACCATTCAACCCAGCCATCCCACTCCTTGGAATTTACCCAAAGGAAATGAAATTGGCAAACAAACAAGCTGTCTGTACCTTAATGTTTATTGCAGCTCAATTCACAATAGCTAAGACCTGGAACCAACCCAAATGCCCATCAACAGTAGACTGGATAAAGAAATTATGGGACATGTACTCTATAGATTACTATATAGCAGTCAAAAACAATGAAATCCGGTCATTTGCAACAAAATGGAGGAATCTGGAAAACATTATTCTGAGTAAATTAAGCCAGTCCCAAAGGGACAAATATATGTTCTCCCTGATCAGTTAGTGACAACTAACTAATCGATCTTCTGTATATAAAGATAATTGAAAATGAATCTTGATATGCATAGAATGGGAAAGGGAGCAGGAGATGGAAGGGGTGCAAGTAGGAGGGAAGTTATGGCGGGGGGAGCCATTGTAATCCATAAACTGTACTTTGGAAATTTATATTTACTAAATAAAAGTTAAAAAAAAGAATAAATTAAAGGAAGGAAGGAGGGGGGGTTGAGGGAGGAAAGAGGAAAGAATGGAAATATGGTTATATTCTTAGAATTTTACCCATGAAATACATGAAATCTGTTCTCTTTATATTAATAAAAACATTTTTAAAAGAAGACAGTAGCTTCTCAGGTTCCACAGCATGATCATCATTTTTAGGTACCCAGATATTAATGAAACTGACATATACAGGGCAAGCAAAAAGTACCAGCTACTCCCCATGCTTAATGATAGTCTGATGATGGTGAATGCTGAGGGCTTCAGTACTATTAACCAAAATGTGTATACACAATCATATTCATGTCTCTATGGATGAGTTCATTTTTATAGGCAGCAAAACAGCTAGTAAATTCTCCATGTTTTTTTTTAATATAGTGATGCTTCAGTGGTTAGTTAGGTTGGGTAATTTCTAAGCTTTCTTACACAGCAGTGATTCTCTGATCCTGATCTTGACAGCTGTAAATTAATCTTGTGACCTTTATTCACCGTCCTCTCATTATAGAATCCTCACTGATCAGGTCACTGAGATTTCAGAAACTAAAATTCTTGAGACAAAAATGCTATGCTAAATAAGTGGAGTTTTAGAATCCTTACATCATTCTAACAAATGGCTTGTGGTTTTTTGCCCTGTTTTGTCACTTATGAACCACATACTTGCTGGTTAACCTAGCTTTTCTGAAATGAACATAATCAGTTCTGTAGTTGTGGCCAATCATGTATTGAGGCTCTTAAATGCTATTGAAGAGTAATTATTATCACGTCAGCAAGGATAGTCCAGGCATCACATTTTCAGAAACAAGAGGTTTGGCTCTAGAAAGGGAAACAGTTTTTTTTAAAAGAAAGAAGTGCTTTATTTGGGATTATTCCAAACAAATTGCTAGTAGAATACAGGGAGAAATTCTCCAAAAAAAGAAAAAAAAAGCAACAAAGAGGCTAATAATATAAAGTAAGAGTATACGCAATACAACAAATAGAGAAGAACTTTTAGATACCATATTAATCATCATTTCAGATGGAAAATTAGGCAATATTTTCTGATTCATAGTAATTTATGCATTTTTTTCTTACATCTATCTTCCGAGGGTATTTAGTTCACTAGTCTCTCTAAATAGCCTATAAAAGCCTTGTGTTTCTAAAACAATAAAGAAATTTTTATAGTAGAATTTCTATAAACTCACTAGTATATATACATTATATAATCTATGCATGCATTATATATCTATAAAGTCTCTTCCTAATATTTCCACCTAATTACTTCCAGCAGACACTGACACTGTCCTCACAGTTGAACTAGGTAGTAGTTTTGCATTAAGTAAGGACAATTGGGATCAATTCTTAACT
The DNA here is from genome assembly GCF_964237555.1 of Oryctolagus cuniculus. Lineage (NCBI taxonomy): Eukaryota > Metazoa > Chordata > Mammalia > Lagomorpha > Leporidae > Oryctolagus > Oryctolagus cuniculus. The sequence goes on along the minus strand of NC_091440.1, from coordinate 75,334,333 downwards.
GCCTTTCCCTATTGTCAGCCAATTCTTTCCCAGATCAATTTATTAATTTTCCAATTAACACTTGGTTTCCAGCTGCATTAGAACCTTGGCTGTCTTCAGTGCCTAAATCAGTTTTGATTACAGACATGGTCCTTGTGCCTCTCTCCTTTTTCCACATATCAAAGAAAGATAAATAGATAAAATTCCCTGCGTCTCAAGCCAAATCAAAGACTATGGGCTTGCTGAAACTGCACTCTTCTGAATAAGGAGCCTATCAGACATATATTCCAATTCTATTTGTGAAAAGAAAAAATATTTCCTTAGTATTCAGTCAAGGAAAAATTGCATGAAGTGGAATTAAAGTGCAAGAAAGACTTTATTCAAAATTTGCAATGGTGGGGGGGTTTGGTTTGGAATAGCTCAGTGTTCTGGCCTTTTGTACCCCCAGAAAGGAGAGACAGAAAAAGGAGATGGAGACTGACCTCAACAGAGACAGGTAGTTTATTGAAGCAAGGAAGTGGTGACAGTCTCTAAAGAGACTGCGTGCTAGGCAAGTGTAAGGCTGGGTTTTGATCTGATCTGGTTGCCAGGGAACTTGGCACCAGGGTCTCTCCAGAAGCCTTGGAGGCATTTCACTTATCTGGTTTTGCCAGCCATTTTGCAGGTGGCTAGAGAGAGAGAGAGAGAGAGAGAGAGATCATGAGTGTATCTCCCATGGTGGATGGCAGAAAGGTGACATTCTTGTGAACCATATTGTCCTTTACCCCAGAACCTAGAGGCAATAAAAAAAAAAAGAGGGAATTCGATTCTATCTGATTACTTCCTGCTGGGAAGGGGCTATGAAGATCCTGGGGTTGCCTCTAGAGCCTGGAGTCCTCCTCCGGTTTTGAAGGAAGGGGTGGATATCTTTGAGGTGGTGGAGTAGCATCATGGTCTTAACCTGGTCTTGAGAGACAGCTTTGATGCTGTTCTGTACAAAATTTTGGAATGAAATGATAGGCATGGTCTGAAGAACAGGGCCATAAGGATGACTGTGACAGCCCGAGAAGAGGAGCTAACTATGCCCACTTTCCCAGTGTAGCAATCCACCCCACGTTTCCCTGGTTTCAAGCCTGTGGCTGCTCCAGTAGTCTATTTTTTATTTTGTCTGGAGTGAGGGCAATCTATTTTTGCACATGGTCTGTGAAATTATTTAAAGTGGTCAAGGGGGTTTATTTCTTTGGTGACTCCAACAATGGAGTAGGGCAACTTGTTTGGGAAGGACTGCATCAAGAAGAGCTTTAATGTGAGAGGCAGTGACTGCAGGAGCATCCTGCGTGAGAAAGCTGCACATTCTCCAGATAAGGAGACTAGAGTGAAGGATACTATAGGCATATTTAGAGTCAGTGTGGATGCTTACCTGTTTATCTTTTGTTAGTGTGAGAGTTCAACAGAGCTCAATAAACTCTGCCTGTTGGGAAGTAGCTTTGGGTGGCAGGGTTGTGCTTTTAACAAGATGCATTTAGAGGGATTAGACATGTTTCCTTGTATGATTGCATGTCCTGCCTCATAGGACAGTGTCTTTTGGAAACTGCTATTGATGAACCAATGAAGGAGGTGTGGGGGTCTTGGAGAGGCTCGTCAGTGATATGGGAAAAGAGGTTGAGGATGAGATATCTAAGACCTCATAGCAACCATGTTTTATAACTTATAAATTTGTGGTATGGATGGGGAGGAGTGTCTCAAGGTTTAGAATGGAGCATGGAAGAAGGACAGGTTGGGTCTACTAGGAAAGCATGTAGGATCTCCTTTTCCACAATTGCCCCTTATTCTGTTACCTGTGATATTCTCCTCTTTAGGAACCTCTCTCTACAACTAGAGAGGTATCCATTGACTCTGCCACCCAAAACTACTTCCCAACAGAAGAGGTGGCCAGTCAGAGAAGACTTTAGAGCTGACCCTGCCCAGACAGAGGGCAGGGGTGGGCTTGGGGGTGTTGAAGTCAGGCTTGAAGGGCAGAGCTGCATGTTGGGGGAGGTATAGAATGGCACAAAGACTATGATAAGGTGGGTCGTGGAAGAGAGAAAAGCTCTTTGGTGAAGTCTACAGTGCATTATCTTAGCAGTTTGGAATATCCCAGGTACAGGGCTTTCCAGAGTGATAAACATTTTGCTAGCCTTTACAGTATTTTCTCTGAACTTAGAAGGAGAGAGTGGTAGAACAGAGGAGGAGAGGTCAGGAAGAGAGGAGAGAGATAGTTTTGGTTACCATAGATAGGAAGGAATATGGCATCAGGCAGAGGGGAGGGAGAGATGGGGATCTGGGAACAATCAGAAGGATGGAGCTGTAGACCAAAACTTGAGGTGGTGTCTAGTGGTGGTATGAAGACAGAGACTTTCAGTTTGGAGAGGAGGTCTCTACCCATTAGGGGTATGGGGCAATGTGGCATCACAAGGAAGGCATGGGCCAGAGTAAGGGAGCCAAAGGTGTAGTGGAGGAGTGGGGGTGATTCTTGCTTTGATGAGGATGCCTGAGACTCCTTTAACAGTGATGTCAGAGTCCAGAGTGTGGCCTGCAAGTGTCAACAGACAGAAAGAGCCCCTGTGTCCAGGACAAAAGAAACAATCTGGCCACCATCCCAATGACCCAGAGTTCTTTGGATGAGTCAGAAACTCTGGCCAGGGTCAAAGAATCTAGGCCCCCATCATTGGAACAGTTGTGTTGGTGAGGAATCACAGTGGGGGCGTCACCAGGGGACACCAGGGCATCCTTGGGGATGGTCCTATTTCCAATGATCCATTGGCCACAGGGGACAAGCTTTTGTTAGGGGCCTCAAGTTGGGACATGCTCTTGCCCAATGTTAGACCTGCTTGCAGCGAAAGCAGGGACCACGAAGGGTCCTGTTTTTGGGTGTTGGAGTGTCAGGGACAGATGGATTTTGGTTTCGGAAGGCCAAGGCCAGCATGTTAGATTTAGTTTTTCTGTCTCAGTCCTTTTCTCTTTTTGCATCATTCTCTCGGTTGTTATATACCTTAAAGGGTCACATCCAGGAGCTCCTTTTGGGGGTTTGGGCTCTTTGTCTGTCAGAGTTTGCATCTGATGTCAGGTGACGATTGGCTAATGAACTCGATGTGAAGATACAGAGTCCAGGCTGAGATAGTTATATCTAAATTTGTACATGTTTTTGAACTGTTTCAGCAAGGCCAGCTAAAAAGAGGGCCAATTTTCAGGCAATGAGGAGACCTGAACACAGGTGGGACCTTCTGGCCCTGCCACCTTCCTTAGGGGGAACATATGTGTTTGTGCCCCTAAGGTTGAGTGATGGGGAGTGCAGTAAGCCAGGGGCATGAGGAGGTAGCTGGTAGTGGGGGGATGGTGGGGAAGGTAGGAGAAGGGAAGGAGGAATTGGATGAGTCTGACCTGCGGGGATGATCGGGGATCCTATGTAAACCTATAGGTGTTAGAGGACTGGGTGGAGAGAGTTTGGGAGGGAGTTTTTGAGAGGCTGGGAGGTCGAGGAGGGGATTGTTACAGAGGAGTTGAGTGGTCTGGGCAGCACAGAGTTTGGAGGTCAGTAAGGAGGGGGCTCATTAGCTGGATCAAACACATCTAGATTGAGGGGTGAGGAATCAGCTTTGGATTTTGAGGAGGGTCCAGGAGGGAATGAGGGGGAACAGAGAAGGAATTCATAGGAGGAACAGTACTTAGATAAAGAAGGTCAGTTGTGGCCGGCGCCTCAAGGCAGAGGATTAGCCTAGTGAGCCGTGGCGCCGGCACACCGGGTTCTAGTCCCAGTCAGGGCGCCAGATTCTGTCCCAGTTGCCCCTCTTCCAGGCCAGCTCTCTGCTGTGGCCAGGGAGTGCAGTGGAGGATGGCCCAAGTGCTTGGGCCCTGCACCCCATGGGAGACCAGGAGAAGCATCTGGCTCCTGGCTTCAGATCAGCACGGTGCGCCGGCCGCAGCATGCAGGCCGCGGTGACCATTGGAGGGTGGACCAATGGCAAAGGACGACCTTTCTCTCTGTCTCTCTCACTGTCCACTCTGCCTGTCAAAAAAAAAAAAAAAAAACTAAGAAAGAAGGTCAGTTGTGTAAGGGTGAGGAATGCCTGTAGGTATATCGGGGGAGAAATCAGTCTGGCATGGTTCGAAAGTGGGGGAAGTGAGAGAAGAGAGGAAGGAGGGAACCTCAGACTACTTGGCATTCCAACTGAGGACGTTACATAGGTCCATAAATAAAGGACATTTTGATTAGAAGTGCCAAATTCTGGCCAGCCGTTGTGGCTATCCAATTTGTATTGAGACCGAATTTGCAAGTAAAGGTGAGTCATGTTGCTAACTCACAGGTCTGTCAGGGCCAGAGGATTAAGGTTTTTAACCAGCTGGCCCAGGGTGATTCTTTAGAAAATGAAATTCTGGACCCCTGGTGTCAGGTAAAGAGGAATGGAATCCTGCCTCTGGGCCAAGTCTTCACGTGGCATAGAGGCTGGAGAAAGAGAGAAGCAGCAGTGAACTTGGGCATCCCCTCGTTCACATCAGCATCAGGCCGAAGCTGGAGCCAGTAGGCAGAGTGCATGCAGCAGTGACCCTGGGCGTCCCCTCGTTCACTGGTTAGTGTAACCAGAGCCGAAGCCTAAAGATGGAGGAAGACAACATCCTAGGGCACCTCCAGAATATGTCCAGATGGAGGAGTCTTACCTTACCTCACAGGGGGCTGAGGCCAGCATTTGGATGTGATTCTGTTCAAATGGCAAGAAGCTCCTGCTCTGGAGGTCAACATGATAGAAAAGGGGGGAAGAGAAGATGAAAATCTGAGGGTGGGTTGACATTGACTCCCAGTGAGTTAGGCAGCTAGAGTTGCTTCAGAATGCCTCAGCAGGACGGGGATGGACGGCTAAGGAAGAGACAAAAGGTTAGGGGCAAGGTAGCTCTCAGCTCTAAGCCAGGTCAGAAATGAGATGAAAAGGGAGTTGACTTTAGGATAAAGAGAAAAGTTTTGACAGAGGGAAGGGTTTAAGACACAAAAAGACCCATTCATTCCCTGTAGGGGCCACCTGTATGTTAGGTTTGGAATAGCTCAGGGTTCTGGCCTTTCCTACCTCCAGTAAGGAGAAACAGTAAAAGGAGACAGAGACTGACCTCAGCAGACAGGTTGCTTCATTGAAGCAAGGAGATGGTGACAGTCGCCAAAGAGACTGCACACAAGGCGCGTGTAGGGCTGGATTCCGATCTGGTCTGGTTGCTGAGGGAACTTTGTCCCAGGGACTCTCCAGAGGCCTTGGAAGCTTTTTCTTATCTAATTTTGCAAACTGTTTTGCAGGTGGCTAGAAAGAGAGCCATGAGTGGATTTACCATGGTAGGGGGCGGTGACATTCTTGTGAGCCATATTGTCCTTTAAGGGAGATGGATTAAATTTAGAAACAAAGAGCAGGGGACTTTTTAATTGCTAGATTTTCTAGTGGAAAAGTGCTGGATATAATAGAAATAAAGTTACTCCATGGATGTGATTTGGCCACCCATTTTTCCTAATTATAACTTATAGAAGGAAGGCAGACTCTCACACTGTGTATGTGTGTTGGGGTGGGAGTATTTTTTTTCTTTTTCTTTTTCAGCTTTACTGGGGTATCATTGACTAAATAAAAATTATATGTATTTATGATATGCCACTTAATATTTTTAAGAATGTATACTTAGTGAGATGATCACAATCAAACTAATGAATATATCCATTATCTTGTTTGTAAATAATTTCCTTTATTTCTTGGAGAACATTTGAGATATACCTTCTTAACAAATTCCAAGTATACACTGCATTTTTGTTAATAATTGTCCACATGCTGTACATTGCATATCTACAACTTATTCATCTTATAAGTGAAAGTTCATACCATGAGACCATTTATCTCTTTTTCCCTACACTGCCAGTTTCTGTAACCACCATCCTATTATCTGTTACTGGAAGAGGACTTTTTATAAGATCCTACAAGTGAGATAATGCAGTATCTGTCTTTTTTGTGTCTGGATTATGTCACATACCATGGCTTCCAGACTCATCATAGTATTGTAAATGATAGATTTCCTTCTTCTTGAAAGTTGAATAACGTTCCATTGTGTGTGTGTGTGTGTGTGTAAATAAATATAAGAGGCTAGTTCAAAACACTCATGGGAAATTAAACTGAAAGATGTTTATTTTGCTAGAAAAAATGAAATTCATGCATTTTTTCCCATGAACTTTTTATATTTTTTAACCATTCATCTATCATTGGACACATAGATTGCTTCTTTATCTTGAGAATGATGTTACAATGAATATGAGAGTGCAAATATCTCTTTAGGATAGTGTTCATAATTCATTGAGATATAAATTCAGTAGTGCAATTGCTGGGTCATATGACTGCATTACTTTTAAATTTTTGAACACCATGGTAACTAAAGGTAGGCTATGTGATTATAGGAATGGTATTGAGACAGTGTTTGAAACACAGGCACAGAGTCATGTGAATTATTTATTTAAAAAAAGATTCTTTTATTTTTTCAAGTTAGAAAAATATTAACATATCAAAAATATAGTCTGTCTCATAAAAAGTAGTTCCAGCCATTTAAAAGTTATACTGGATTTGAAAAAGCAGTTCATATACAAGTCTTAAAACATACAACAGTTCATGAATAACCACAGTCATCAGCAAGGTTATTGCTTGTTATGTTAGCTTTTACTTGAGACTGTTCTCCATAAGGGTAGTAACTGTGGTTTACAAAAAACAAACAAACAAAAGCAAAAATAGCAACGAGAATATAATATGTAAGTTTTGATCAGTACTACAAGAAGTTGTGCTCTAAATTTCAGCTCCACTCCTTTATTCTTGCTAATTAGACTATGTTAGTATATTACAAATATAGCACATATTTTGGAGCAAGAATAGATGAAATATTGGTTCAAAGTTAAGTGATAAGAAACATTAATTTTTGGTTGTAATTTAGAAAACAAAGCTAGCATATCTAGCTGTAAAACCTTTAAAAATGGAAAAGTTATTTAAAGTTTAACCAAAAAACCCAAAACTAGGTCCTTAGAGACTGAAATATATCAATTTCTTTTTTGAAGTTCAGCATGAAGAATTGCTATTTTCCATTTTCTCTTCAAAAAGACAATGAGTTAATCACAAACAGAAATGTGTTTTAAGACAAATATACTTGCTCATTGCCAAATGGAAGAACAAATAATAAAATAAAAATGTTTAATTTTAAATAAGTAAAGAAAAGATAGTGCAATAGAGAATATAAAACATGGTGGGGGAATGAGTTATTTTGGGAGTGAGAAAAATGCAAGAGACTTTGAGCCTTAATTTCACAAGGAAGACATAGAAGTGAAGATGTCATAAAGAAAAAACAATGGCTTTCTTTCCCGCTTTCCTGTGAGACCCTGTATCAAGTTAGACTTATGGCTGATATTTTACCCCAGAGAAATATTTAATAAATTGAGATACATGTTGTTATACAAAGTAAAGTGAGAAGACTGTAACTAATCATTCTTGGACTAAATTAAGACTCACAAAATTGACAAAAATGCTTAATTCAGGGACTTAAAGCCTAAAAATAGGGCACATTTTTAGGAGGTAGAAAACAAATACCAAAAATTCATCGTTTTGCTACTCCCCCCTACTTTTGGCTTCAGACTTGGTTTTCTACATTTCTGGTTCTTCATTCTTCCACTAAAGCTGTTAGTTCTACCACCATTCATTATGTAAATTTACATAACTAGAGCTTCCAAGAAAAATCTTTTCAAGAAGTTTTGCTTTTAAGTCACCAAATGTACCCAATACTCGGGTATCAACTGAAAAGATTTTTGTACCTCTCTATTTGGTTAATTCACTTCATAGAAAAATACTCCAACCTAAAATTTGTATGATAAAAGACTAATAATATCTTTAAATGCAATTCTAATACGTCCAAATGGTTGTACAAACCTCAATTTACGTTGTTTCCATTGAACTGATCTGGGAAGTTATGTATTAAAACTGAAATACTCAACTGGCTCCTGGCTTCGGTTCAGCACGGTGCGCCGGCCACAGTGGCCATTGGGGGATGAACCAACGGAAAAGGAAGACATTTCTGTCTGTCTCTTTCTCTCTCACTATCCACTCTGCCTGTCAAAAAAAAAAAAAAAAAAAAAAAAAAAAAAAAAAAAAAAAAAAAAAACACACCTGATTTACTAGTGTTAACAGAACATAGGCATGTGTCTTACTGAAGAGCCACTCCCCTCCGTCCCAGATGAAGTAACCTTTGTCCTACTTAGTGAGTTAGTTCTTAGAAGTAACCTTTGCCCTACTTAGTGTGCTAATTCCTAGAAAGAGCCCTAGGCACCAGCTGTCACTTGAGATGTGGTTCGCAGCAGGAACCCCACCTCGAGGCTTTGTGATAACTCCTAGTTGCAGAGCACCTTCTGGCGAGCAGCAGATATCCCACCCTAAAGTCTTAAAGTGACTCCTGCGATAGCCAGAAAAATTTTCCCGCCACTAACCCCCTCATTTAAATCCTCCAATCAGTGTGTGAATCGTGTATGTATCATTTAAACCCTCCAATTAGCGTGTAAATTGTGTGTATTAAGTAAATTGTGTGTTTTTTCCCTTTAAAAATGCTCATTAACAACTGTTCGGGGCTTCTTCTTTGGATGGCTTTGTGCTGTCGAGAGGCCCGTCTGCGCAGACGTTGAATAAATCCTCTTGCGTGTTTCATCTACTGGTTTGGAATCTGAGTCTTTGGGTGTGGGGAGCAACTGGGAGCAACTCGGACTAGACTAAGTTACTGGAATTAAGACTTATTCTATGCATCTGCTCTCCCACAATATGGCGCTGGGAGAGGAGGAGACAGCTTCTGCACAGCTGCCTCCAGTTCAACCAATAAACTGTAGGACCTGCTCCTGATTGGAGGAGAGCAGCGTACTCGGTGTGTGGGTAGCAGAGTTGGGATTGGTGGAAGAGGAATATAAAGGAGGAGAGAGACAACATGCACCAGGAACATCTATCTGAAGGAACACCTGAGCAGCCCCCGAGAGAGCCGGCCGGCGGTGTGCCGCTCCCCCGCGGAAGTGGGGAAAGTGGCAGGGGGAACCGCCCTTCCACGGAGGTGGAAGGGATGGTAGCCAAGCCGGGAAGAACCAGCAGCAAACCCGGGGAGGGCCGAGCAGACGAAAGAACAGCGCAGGGTCCTGTGTCGTTCCTCCGCGAAGAGGGGGAGCGACATAATGGTGCCGTGACTCGGATATGAAGCCTAGGCAGGGTTTAGTGTCGCTCCTCCACGAAGACGGGGAGCGACAATTGGGGTGCTCATCTCGACGTGTCGGGGTCCTGGTTCAGGAACCCAACATTACTACAAAATTTACCTAATAATCAAAACAAACTGCACTTCTACCCAGAGAGTCGCACTGTGCTGATATCTCATAGACAGTTATATAAAAGAATTCTTTTTCTGTGATGGGCTAGGTTCACAGGAATATGTTAGTATCAAGATCATTTATTTAACATTACTTTAAGATTGTTGTCAGTGGATTTATATAAGGCACGTAAAAACAGCATTAAAGCTCTTAAAAGCAACAATTCAAACTTGTACCTAGGAGAAAAGATGCTGTTGGGATTAAAAAAATAAAGAAAGAAATTTACTTTCAGCACAAGTCTATAGTGCTTTGACAAAGAAATGCATTAATTCACACAGATCTCTGTCACTACAAGTAATATAACAAAGATGAATGAACTCTTGACCCCATTAACAACAAGACCAATCTTGAAAAGGGATGAATTGACTTGCAACCTTCCAGAAGGTATTCATGTGGACTGAGTAGTCATCAATCAGAGGCAAGTGATTAGTTTTTATTTTGCAAAAGCTACTTTTGTGTTCCTGGCATATGACCAAGGTGAGAGCCTTGCACTATCAGTTCTGAATATCTCTCATTCTAAGGAGAATAAACAGAAAAGATAATTGTTGTTTCCACATTGGAAGCATATTTATGAGTTGAAAGAAGTTCTAAGCTTCAGAACACCGGCCTATCTTGACTTCTCTCTACGTGTATAGGCATGTACTTAGAAATAACTTCTGGCATCCTTACAGTTGCACAATTAGAATTAAAATCGTACTATTACAGATGACCATACTGAATATACCCATGCAAAAACTTTACCTGAGTGTTCATAGGAGATTTATTTGTAATAGTACCAAACTAGAAACAACTTCAATGCCCCTCAACAGAATTCAATAACAAGAAAATATAGTCTGTCTATATAATGGAATTGTATTCAGTATTAACAATAAATAGAGTATTGATGCATGAAACAGATGGATCACATAAAAAACCTTGATAGAAAGAAGCAAGGCACAAATGTGTATGTACGTTGTGAGTTCAATTATATTCTAGGAAATGTAAACTCATCTAAAGTGACAGAAAGCAAATAGGTGGTTGCCTGCAGATATGGGCTTCTTGAGGGAAGACTTAACAAGGGTAAGAGTATTCTTTTGGACCTGGTAGATATGTTCGTTTTCTTGATTGTGATGATTTATTGATTTATCAGGATTTAAAAACTTATCAAATTGCACATTTTAAATATACATTTTATAGAGGGTAAATTATGTCTTGATAAATCCATTTATATAAAATTCAGTTAAAGGAAAACTAGAGAGCTCAAAAGAAATAAGAAAGATTGTGATTTAAATAAGTGCTACCTATAAAAAGATTAACCACTGAAGGGAAAGGCACAATCTCTCCTTCCAAATATTCATGGAAAGTCTTTCACATTTCATTTCTAGAATTCTAAATGAAGGTTAAAAACAAAGCTCTTATATTGATTTTTACTTCTAGAATTATTGAATGAATCTAGTGTCTAGTCGCAAACAACTTGTCTTAATGCTATCTCTGCCTACAAGTGTATGCACAATGCATATATCATATTCTATGTACAATACATATAATCTCCAACTCGTTTTCATTTTTAATATACACACACATATATAGTTTGTTTCCTATTTATTGCCTGGCAGTTTCAGCTAACATCTCTCTCTAGCTGGTTCCTACAGTGTTAATAACATGTACAAGAAAAAAAAAGTATTTTTGGTATGTGTACCTCTGAAAATAAGTATGTAATAAGAAACATAAAGAAGTATATGATATCATTTCTTTAATTCATTATATCTTTCCAATTATGAACATTTTTATGTTATACCTCTTATAAACCTTGGGATGAGATAGGTAGAAATAGATAAATAAATGATAGATAGACTGACAGCTAGAAATAGATAGGTGGAATGAATCTATCTTGAAAGGTATTTGATTCTCCTTGCTCATTTATTATCTGTTTGAACTAAGAATTCCAGAAGTTGACAACTTAATACGTTATCCCTCTTAGTATTTTTGTTTGTTCTACTTAATACTTTTGGTTGAATACTGTAATCAATACACAGTTATTCTTAAGTGTTGAAACTTAACTGAAAAGTGATTGCTGTTAAATATAAGAGTGGGAATAAGAGAGGGAAGAGATGTGCAATTCGGGACATGCTCAAGCTGACTTACCTCAAACGGTAGAGTTAGAAACATACCAGGGGATTCCAATTCAATCCCATCAAGGTGGCATGTATCAATGCCATCTCACTAGTCCCAGTGATCAATTTCTGTTCACAATTGATCATAATGATAGGACTAAGAACCAAAGGGATCACAGAAACAAGAATAGTGTCTGCAAATACTAGCTGATAGAATCAAAAAGGGAGAGAACGATCCAACATGGGAAGTGAGATACACAACAGACCCATAGAATGGCAGATGTCCTAAACAACACTCTGGCCTCAGAATCAGCCCTTAAGGCACGCAGGTCTGGCTGAAAAGCCCATGAGAGTATTACAGGCATGGAAAGCCAAAACACTCTGGAAAAAAAAAAAAAAAAACCCTAAATGAAAGATCTCCGTGAGTGAGATCCCAGTGGAAAGAACAGGTCTTCAAAGAAGGAGGTACCTTTCTCTGAAGGGAGGAGAGAACTTCCACTTTGACTACTACCTTGTCTAAATATGATCAGAATCGGTGAACCCAAAAGGCTTCCATAGCCTTGGCAACTCATGACAAGAGCCTAGGGTAATTACTGATGCCATAAACAAGACTGTCAATTTGTTAAGTCAACAACAGGAGTCACTGTGCACTTACTCCTCATGTAGGATCTCTGTCCTTAATGTGCTGTACATTGTGATTTAATGCTATAACTAGTACTGAAACAGTATTTTACACTCTGTGTTTCTGTGTGGGTGCAAACTGATGAAATCTTTCCTTAATATATACTAAATCAATCTTCTGTATATAAAGAGAATTGAAAATGAATCTTTATGTGAATGGAAGGGGGGAGGGAGAGGGAAAGGGGAGGGTTGCGGGTGGGAGGGAAGTTATGAGGGGAAAGCCATTGTAATCCATAAGCTGTACTTTGGAAATTTATATTCATTAAATAAAAGTTAAAAAAAAAAAAGAATTCCAGAAGTTTAGTTTTTGCCCGAAGTCACACGGTCTTCTCATAGTCAAAATTAGAACTCAGAACCCATAATTCCTTAATAAGGTTTCTTTCCATTATATACTGTGACTTTCTTCAGTACAAATAAATAGTCAATTACAGTATAAATTTTCTGGAAGTTTGAAGAGAAACCAGATGGATTATTCTGACTCAGAGTCTGAGAGAGCTCAGATACCTCTATTACTGTGACTTCAACTTGAAGGCACATAATGTTTTGTTCACTTCTAGAAGTTTTTAATTGTTACAATAAGAGATAGGAGGGACTCCTTTTACTCTGAAGATTTCTTCCTGAAACACCCCTGTGGGAACTTCATCAGCACACCTTTGCTGTTTTACAAAAATATTCCACAAAGTCCACAAACACACAGGAGAATGTGTTAGTTTTATTTTCCATATTTATCACAATAGATACTGTGCTCACCTATATGTTAATCTTAGACAGAAAGAGCAACAACAACAAAAAATGGTCTTTAAATAAACCCTAAATACTGGGAGAAGTGAAATAGTTATGAAGGTTGTGAAATACTGCCTTAGTGTCTATGAATGCCCTTCACATCAGTGGCTGGGACCAGAGGTGAATGAACAGTGAAGCTATTACCCACCCAGTTGATAAAAAGTAGATTGTGTGGGTAAAGCTGCCATCTGCAGTGCTGGCATCCCATATGGGTGCTGGTTTGAGTCCCGACTGCTCCACTTCTTATCCACCTTTCTGCTATGGCCTGGGAAAGCAGTGGAAGATGGCCCATCCTTGGGCCCCTGCACCCACGTGGGAGACCTGGAAGAAGCTCCTGGCTCCTGGCTTTGGATCGGCGCAGCTCCGGCCATTGTGGTCATCTGGAGAGTGAACCAACGGACGCAAGACCTTTCTCTCTGCCTCTCCCTCTCACTGTTTGAAACTCTACCTCTCAAATAAATAAATAAAATCTTTAAATATATATACATAGGCTAAATATATAATATATTTACTAGGCTAATCCTCCACCTAGCGGCGCCGGCACACCGGGTTCTAGTCCCGGTCAGGGCGCCAGATTCTGTCCTGGTTGCCCCTCTTCCAGGCCAGCTCTCTGCTGCGGCCACGGAGTGCAGTGGAGGATGGCCCAAGTGCTTGGGCCTTGCACCCCATGGTAGACCAGGAGAAGTACCTGGCTCCTGCCTTCGGATCAGCGCACTGCGCCGCAGCGCACCAGCCGCGGCGGCCATTGGAGGGTGAACCAATGGCAAAGGAAGACCTTTCTCTCTTTCTCTCTCTCTCACTATCCACTCTGCCTGTCCAAAAAAAAAAAAAAAAAGTACATTGTGTTTTGTTTGCACTGTCTTCATGAGTGGGAAAGTCACACTTAGGAAGGTGTGTGCTTGGCAAACTAAAATGGAACTATATTGTTTCAATTGCTACTGAAACAAAATTTCAACTAACACAAGGCTTAAAATACACACATTTATTATTGGAGCTCCATTACAAAACTAGTTTCAGTGAACTAAAAATCACAAAGCTGCATTCTTTTGGAGGTGCTAGTGGAAGAGCCCTTTCATTTCCTGCATTCCCCAGCTACAGTCTGTCCACTTTTTGTGGCTTGTTGCTATTTCACTTAGCCTCTGTGTCTGTCCTCAAGCCTCCTTTTCCGATATTCCTACCACATTTTAAAGATGTTTGTGATTACACAGAACCCACTTGCAGAACCCAGGCTATTTTCCCTTTCTCAAAAACCTTAAATTAATCACATCTCTAAAGAATCCTTTGCCATGTTATAACATATTTACCCACTCTGGGGATTAGAATGTGAATCCCCATGGGCAGAGGAGATGGGCATAATCTTGCTTTCCCCATATACCATCTGTTTTTCAACTATGGTAGCCCTGTATTTCTCCAGCCTGTTCCTTTCTAAGGTGTGGGTGATCCTGTGCCTGTGGAAGACTGCCTGCCAAGCCTACGCAGGAGGTTAAGGGTGCATGGCAAACCATTAACCCTGGGAAAAACCCTGGTTGAGAACTCAGCACACTGAGACCCACACATGACCTGACTACTGGCAGGCAGCAGGGGCACCAGACACATTTACCAAACCCCCACTTCCTGTTGAGGGACTTGTAACTGTTAGCTAGAGAAACAGTTCCCAGATGTGGCTCAGACTCCTAAGATATCTGGAAGGCTACGCGGGCTACATGACCTTCAAGCTGATTGGAGAAGCATAGCCACACCAGTATCGGCTTTATCCTATGGAATTAGTATTGCTACTCTGAGCTAGCTACTCCCCTTTGCCTGCCCTATAAAATCATGTGCCTAACTGATAATAAATGGACATCTTCACCAAAACTCTGGTGCTACTTGTTGAAAAATGCCATCACCCACCATCCTGAAAATGTGGGCCTCACAGGATGAGCTCTCACTAAGGAGGATATCTGACTTTACACAAGGAAGACAGTTTGCTTTAGCAGTAAGAAGACCTTGTTCAACAGTTGACTACATTTGATTTCCCCTTCAGGATGATGAAATTGCTGGCTAATGAATCACACTTGCATCAGAATGGAGGTAGAGGTGGAGGTGGAAGTGGTGGTTGTTTAAGCACTGGACTTGAGGTCAGGTGACATGGCCAAACCCCTAGCCCTGTGAGCCTTTCCTAGCATTATGCCTGGGAATCAATAAGTGCACAGAGAGGGGCCAGCACTGTGGTGTAGCAGGTAAAGCAGCCACCTGCAGTGCCGGCCTCCCATGAGGGTGCCCGTTGGAGTCCTGGCTGCTCCACTTCCAATCCAGCTCTCTGCTATGGCCTGGGAAAACAGTAGAAGATGGCCCAAGTACTTGGGCCCCTGCACCCACTTGGGAAACTGGGGAGAAGCTCCTTGTTCCTGGCTTCAGATCAGCACAGCTCCAGCTTTTGCGGCCAACTGAGGAGTGACCCAGCAGATAGAAGACTTCTCTCTCTCTCTCTGCCTCTCCTTCTCTATTTCTATGTAACTCTGAGTTTCAAATAAATAAATAAATCTAAAAATAAATTTAAAAAGTGCACGGAGAACATCTATTGTGATTGATTATGAGGCAGTATAAAAATCAGCCAGTTAGAACACTTAAAAGGGTGAGAACACATTGGGTAGAAAGGGAAAAATGGGGGCCGGCGCTGTGGCGCAGTGGGCGTTAACCGGCCTGAAGTGCCGACATCCCATATGGGCAATGGTTTGAGACTGGCTGCTCCACTTCCTGTCCAGCTCTCTGCTATGTCCTGGGATAGCAGTAGAAGATGTCGCAAGTCCTTGGGCCCCTGCACCCATGTGGGAAACCCGGAAGAAGCTCCTGGCTCCTGGCTTTGGATTGGCGCAGCTCCAGCAGTTGCGGCCATCTGGAGAGTGAACCATCAGATGGAAGACCTCTCTCTCTCTCTCTCTCTCCCTCTCCTCTCCCTCTCCCTCTCCTCTCTCTGTGTAACTCTGACTTTCAAATAAATAAATAAATCTTTAAAAAAATTTTTAAAAAAGGGAAAAATAGCAAAGGCACAATTTATCTTGCAGTTTTAGTACGACATAGTGTGTTTTCCAAATTGAGCTTTTCCTGATTTATACATTTTCTTAATATTGGCTCAAATGAGACATTAAGATACAAAATATGACAATGGATCTTATTATTCAGCATCTAATGAGCCATGCAAGTGGCAGATCTATTTTTAAAAATAATTATCTATATGTATCAGATGATAGAATAATATTTGAATCTGAAAGCAAATGGAGTTTGCTTTGGAAAGAAAATGAAGAAGGAGTAACCAATTGATATTATAGATATTTTACAAACAGAAGCATATAAATGAGTATTTGATGAGCTCTTGGATTGGTGATTGGAGAAAAGGATGATTAAGCAGATGGGGCTTCATTAGTTAGGATAAACTAAATGTACACATTAGAATACATAGAATCATGACAGTGTCAATAACGATGAGTTACAATCAGCATTGCCACCCTCCTTCCTTGTCTCCATGCTGAACTATAGCAATAAACTTTCATTTTCAGAGGTAATTAGAGCAGCATCTAATAGCTCTATTTACCAATAGCCCTCCTAACAATAATTCCTGTTTGTATTTTCTCAAATGCCTTCCAGGTGCCAGCATAGGTGGACAACTAAGCACTGCATTTTCAGCATCAGTACTTCAGGCTTGAGTTAAGTTTCCCTATAAATCTACTGGAGGAGTTCACATGTATTAGCAATAATTCTTTAAAAGTATCTTCTAACCTACTAGGTTACATAGTTAGAAATGAATAAAAAATTCTGGGGTTTTGTTATACAGCATAAGAAAAACAAACTCAAAGATAGGATTTTGGATGTTTCCATTATGAATAAATGTTAAATGTTTGAAGAGATAAATATATTTACCTTGAATGGATATCACACAATGTATGCATGTACTGAAATGTCACAGAGTACCCCATAAATATATACAATTCTTGGGGCCGGCGCAATGCCACAGTAGGTTAATCCACCTGTGGTGCCGGCATCCCATATGGGCACCAGTTCTAGTCCCATTTTCTCCTCTTCCAATACAGCTTTCTGCTGTAGCCTGGGAAAGCAGTAGAAGATGGTCCAAGTCCTTGGGCCCCTGCACCCACGTGGGAGACCCAGAAGAAGCTCCTGGCTCCTGGCTTCGGATCAGTGCAGCTCCAGCCATTGTGGCCATTTGGAAAGTGAACCAACGGACGGAAGACCTTTCTCTCTGCCTCTCCCTCTCACTGTTTGAAACTCTACCTCTCAAATAAATAAATAAAATCTTTAAATATATATACATATATATATACACACAATTCTTATATATCTTAAAATTCTTTTAAAAATGAAAAGAGTAAAAATTTTAGTAAGAACATTTTACTAATGCTCCAGATTTCTTCTTTGAGCAATATAAAACATCACAGTATCAGTGCCTCTTCCCTCCCAGTTTTGCTCATGTACCTGAGACAAGGTATATGTCCCTGGCTCCTTTTTTGCTGGCCCATGTAGGTGTTCTCATATTTGCTCAAGTGAGAATTGGTGTCTGTTCATGTGCTTCCATGAATATATGAAGTATAGTCTATTAAAGATGAAGAAGGGAAGTACTCAGTCTTATAATATGACATCTTTTGGTATCTTCAAGCATTTCTGATTACATAAATAGTGATAGAAGTCTTCAGAGATGCTGGTGTCTACTTGCACCACCTGAACAACACAGAAGCAAATGCACAAATTAATTCCAAAAATAGTGCAAGTCTTTTACTTCTCCACAATAAATTTTCAAACTCTCCTCTATTACATTAGGCAAATATGTATGCATTTGTTCTACCTATACTTTAACTGCCAGCTGCCTAAAATCTCAATGTCTAAGCTTTTATAGTAATTAAAATGAAAAGTCAATATGGGTTATGCAACTTACTGCTTCTGTTCAAATTTTGAAATTATCCATGAAATTTGTTTAGGTAAAAAGTCATCGGTTAGGAGCTGAACAGAACCAGGAGACAGCTAGGGTAGAGATAAATACCCAGATCTTCTCCTGTTCCCTAATACCTAAATATCCTTCTGGTACCTTCCTTGGACGAAGAAACCTAGATATTATTCCTTGGCAAAGAAGCCTGGTATTATAAACCATAAACATCAGCCTGTGAGGAGGACAGACAAGGACAATGGATATACAGGGATCCAACAGTGAAGAAAGACAATTCCTGGAGCTGGCATTAGGTACAGCAGTTAAACCATCACTTGAGATGTTCACATACCATACAGGAGTGCCTGGATTCAGGAGCAAGCTCCACTCTTGAATTCCAGCTTCTTAGTAATACGCATCCTGGATGTCAGCAAATGATGGCCCAAGTACTTGGGTCCTTGCTACCCATGTGGGAGTCCTGGATTGATTTCCTTATTCTTGGCTTCATCCTGGCCCAGCCCTGGCTATTGCAGGCACTTGTGAAATGAACCACAAGATAGGATCTCTCTCTCTCTCTCTCTCATTCTGTCTTTTATAGAGTTTATATTGTATTAGGCATTAAAAAATGTAGAGACGATTAAAAATATTTGGGATAATGTGTATAGATTGCATTTAAATACTATGCATTTTGTGTAAGGGACTTGAGCACTCATAGATTTTGGTATCTACAAGGATACAAAAACTAATTCCTCATGAATACTGATAACTGGCTGTGTTCCATTGGTCAAGATTATCATTTTCCAAAATAACTTCATTATGTATCATCTTTAGTTTGAAAAATGAACTATTATTATTAGTGAATCACATCTTGTACAGGAATGAAAAAGTAAACAGATGGAGGAATGAGTGAGAACAATATATTTTCATTTTTAATACTTATTTACTTGAAAGGCAGAGAGAGAGAGAGAGAGAGAGATCTTCCATCTGCTGTTTGACTTCCCAAATGACCATAATGGCCTGGAGCCATAAGGGATGCTGACATTGCAGGTTGCAGCTTAATCCACTAATTCACAATGGTGGCCCCACCAATATATTTTCTTGAAGCTAGTATATACTTATTAATAATATAAAAATAAATATTAGGGGTAGGCATTAGGAGTCACTTGCCGGTCCTAAATTCTAATGCACTAAATTATAAGTGTGTCATAGAAGTGACAACTTTTCTTCCCTTTACTGCTTTTCTCTCCTTCCACTAGGGTCCCATTGGGGCTTCAGATAGCAGCTGTCCCATAGAAACAATGTTGGTGCAGGGAAGAAACCAACCACAGACCCCTATTTCCTACAGTTTTGTAAGCCTGAGTTGATCATAACTCATGAGGAGGGAAAGTTTTTATGTAATGCAATCATTAAACTAAACTACCTGGTTACTGTACTATACAAAAGTAATTGATAGCTATTTATTCACTACCTGAGAATCATCAGAAAAACATCTGTGGACCAAGAAATTTTACAGAGATGGGCAAGAATAAGCTTATTAAATGGTTCTTAGGAGTGGTATGGGAAAGCGTCAAGTCACATTTAGCTTATGTAGTACATTGAGTATTTTTAACATGTTTTCTGCCTTCTTATTTATAAGGGACAAGATTATAAAACAATATCTACTTGAGAAGTATGACAGGAAAGTACATTCATCACTGGGGCTCTGAGGTGTTTTTTTGTTTGTTTGTTTGTTTTTTTTGTTTTTATAGGCAGAGTTAGACAGTAAGAGAGACAGAGAGAAAGTTTTTCCTTCCATTGGTTCACCCCCTAAATGGCCACTACAGCCGGTGCTCTGCGCCAATCCGAAGCCAGGAGCCAGGTGCTTCTCCTGGTCTCCCATGCGGGTGCAGGGCCCAAGCACTTGGGCCATCCTCCACTGCCCTCCCGGGCCACAGCAGAGAGCTGGCCTGGAAGAGGAGCAACCAGGACAGAATTTGGCGCCCCAACCAGGACTAGAACCTGGGGTTCCGGCGCCGCAGGCGGAGGATTAGCCTAGTGAGGCGTGGCGCCGGCCCTGAGGTTTTCTTAATATAGATGAAGAGAACACTTAGGGAAGAATAAGAGGAAACAGGAAAGTTTTAAGGTTAAAAAAGCGACTGAAGCCCCCAACAACATAGAGGGAAGGTTTTATAGGATAGGACGGGGAGGGACAGGAACATCCATAGGCAAAGGGTCTCCTTGAAGCTTTGGGAATATGGTGCTGCTGAGCTAGACACCTGTGGATCCTGATGCAGTCAGCTCAGATTAAACCCCAAAAGATGGTGGGTCATTCTTAGTCTTCCCTGCTTAGCTAGAAGTTGTTGCACCACTGGGCTAATGTTCTATCCAGCATCTTTTTTTTTTTTTTAATTTATTTGACAGGTAGAGTTATAAACAGTGAGAGAGAAAGAGACAGAGAGAAGGGTCTTCCTTCCATTGGTTCACTTCCCAAATGGCTGCTACAGCCGGCATCGTGTCAATCTGAAGCCAGGAGCCAGGTGCTTCTTCCTGGTCTCCCATGGGGTATAGAGCCCAAGCACTTGGGCCGTCCTCCACTGCCCTCCCGGGCAACAGCAGAGAGCTGAACTGAAAGAGGAGCAACCGGGACTAGAACTCAGCACCCATATGGGATACCGGCGCCGCAGGTGGAGGATTAACCAAGTGAGCCACAGCGCCGGCCCTATCCCACATCTTGACCCTATGTGTTGCTGGCATTGGCTTGGGGATACAAGGAGAGAGTCTTGAGATCTGACAAGCAGCCTTGAGGTTGAGGGACTGCATCTAGGGACCATGTTCTCCAGTGATCTCCTCTTGTCCGTGCTCAGATTCATTTTTAAGTTTGGTTGCATGGGCACTGTTGTCTAAGGTCAATTTGACTTACTGGACTGACTTCATTTCACTTTGATTCCTACAACCAACAAAACTAGCAAATGCTATGAAAAAGATCCGGCCGGCGCCGTGGCTCACTAGGCTAATCCTCCGCCTTGCAGCGCTGGCACACGGGGTTCTAGTCCCAGTCAGGGTGCTGGATTCTGTCCCGGTTGCCCCTCTTCCAGGCCAGCTCTCTGCTGTGGCCCGGGAGGGCAGTGGAGGATGTCCCTGGTCCTTGGGTCCTGCACCCCATGGGAGACCAGGATAAGTACCTGGCTCCTGCCATTGGATCAGCGTGGTGTACTGACCCAGTGCGCCAGCCGTGGCGGCCATTGGAGGGTGAACCAATGGCAAAGGAAGACCTTTCTCTCTGTCTTTCTCTCTCTCACTGTCCACTCTGCCTGTCAAAAAAAAAAAAAAAAAATCCGGCACATGAAGCGCTGTTTCTCCTTGAGTGGTCAGCCATGACAATATTAACTGTAGTGCTTTTGTCAGATTAGCTTGTTTTCATTTCCAAGGGAAACCACTGAATACAGTTGTGTGGGCTGTGCTCTGTGGAAAGGTGCCTGCTGCAAAGGGTAAGCAGGTTTGAAATGCAGCCTGGTATGTGCTGCTCAAGCTCTTACCCCTGATGCTGCAGATGCCAGGAAGCGGTGACTTTTTCTGATTTATGGAAAAGTGCTTCATGGGTGACTAGAGAAGACGAAAAGCAGAAATTGAGGTCTGCATACAGACAAAGGCTAGGAACTAAGCCTCAACACTGAGGCCAAAAAGGAGGGATTACGCTGTGCTTTTATATTCTTTGGAAGTGGTGTAGCTTTCTTAAAACGTCTTTGGAAACATCACAAAAAGATATTAACACCAAAGATTGATTAGCTATGCAAAAGGTTGCCCGTGATAGATACCTTAATTAACAGTAGTAAAAAACAGGAAGTCTCTCAGAACAGTTACAGAAAATGTCACAGCCCGGAGAGGTAGGTGTGATTAATTCACACACTGAGAACTATCAGTGAATGTCACGTCTATCTGAATTTCTCAGGTGATTTTCAGTAGAAACTGTTTATAATGCACCCAAAATAATCAATTCAGAAAGAAATAGAATCTCTGTGGTATTCACAAAGAAACGACAGTGGTCCTCATTCATATGCCTGAACATTGTTCAGGACACTTTAAAGGGGCCACAGTGTCTGAGAGGATGAGGATGAGCAGAAGGAGCAGTCACTGCGTGGCTGTGCAGCTGCAGAAGAATCTGTAGATCTGCACTGAGAATAAAGCGAAAGCTGCCTCCTGGGTTCAACCGTGGTTTATCCAATCTGACCTCTTGATGCAATGCCCCTTTCTCATTCACATGTTAGTCTTCTTGGGCCAGTTTTCAATATAAGTTCTAGTTCGCTTCAGGTTTAGTGGGACTGTGTTTCATTCCTTTAATATATTTAAGATCACCATTAGCAAAAAATGGGTTGGGGGCTCCTAATTTTACTATTAGAAGATATGAAGCAGCCGGCGCCGCGGCTCACTAGGCTAATCCTCCGCCTTGAGGCACCGGCACACCATGTTCTAGTCCCGGTTGGGGCACCGGATTCTGTCCCGGTTGCCCCTCTTCCAGGCCAGCTCTCTGCTGTGGCCAGGGAGTGCAGTGGAGGATGGCCCAAGTGCTTGGGCCCTGCACCCACATGGGAGACCAGGAGAAGCACCTGGCTCCTGCCTTCTGATCAGCGCGGTGTGCCGGCCGCAGCGGCCATTGGAGGGTGAACCAATGGCAAAAGGAAGACCTTTCTCTCTGTCTGTCTCTCTCACTGTCCACTCTGCCTGTCAAAAAAAAAAAAAAAGATATGAAGCAAGCAAGGATGTACTTTCCTATTTTCTGGAGGGAAAAGTGTGTATGTGTATATATTTATATGCTTATATATTTATATTACATGTGTGTAAATATATTTAATGTATATTTGTATAAATATATGTAGTATATAAATGTATAAATATATATATTTAAAAATAGTACAAAAATTGCAAAGAAAGAACATAAGGAAAAGAACTTTAGTACAGGAAGAAACTGGATGAGATGTCACCAATATTTATATTTTCTAGCAGTTAAACTATGTTATTATTTTTCAAGATTTATTTTATTTATTTGAAATGTAGAATTACAGAGAGAAAAGGAGAGATATCCTCCATCTGCTGATTCACTCCCTAAATGTCTTCAATGAGCAGAGCTAAGCCGAGTCAAAGCCATCAGCCCAGGATGGCAGAGACTGAAGTACTTGGGCCATATTCTGCTGCTTTCCCAGCACTTCAGCAGGGATCTGGAGTAGAAGTGGATCACCCGAGTTTCAAACTGACACCCATATGGGATGCCAGTGTCACAGGTGCTGCTTAACTTAGTGCAACACAATGCTGCCCCTGAAGGTATGATACTTTTAACACTGGGGAATATGTCATCTTCCTCATTTTAAAATTTTTTTGTCAAATTATAACTGTGCTTTTGGCTCAATTTTTGTTAGATATTTGTGTAGACTTTCTAAAATTTCTTACTGACGTACAGATATATTGAGATTTTCTGCTACTTTGACAATTACTTTATTTTCAGATAATAATTCACTAATTCACTAAGTACACTAATGAATATTGTTCCTTATCAATCTATTGCACATCTTTTTTATATACTTTTATTTCCCCAATCAAATGATATCTCCAAATATACTAGTTTTAAGCACATGTATAGATAAATGTATTCTATCTATAATCTAACATTCAACAACAAACAACATTCATTTGTCTTTAATGCAGAATTCAAAATTTTCGCTGATTCCATGTTTTATGAAAAGCACATAAAATATCCATAGAAGGGGCCACCTTTTGGTGCAGTGGATTAGGCTGCCACCCGCAATGATTGCCATATCAGAGCAGTAGTTGGAGTCCAGGCTGCTCTGCTTCTGACCCAGCTCTCTGCTAATGAATCTGGGAAGGCAGGGGATTATGGCCCAAGTGCTTGAGCCCCTGCTACCCAGGTGAAGACCTGTATGGAGTTTCAGTCTCTTGGCTTTGGCATGACCCAGTCCTGGCATTTGGGCCTCTGCACCCATGTGAGAAGACCCTGAGGAAGCTCCTGGCTCCTGGCTTCGGATTGGCACAGCTCCAGCCATTGTGGCCAATTGGGGAATGACCCCACAGACAGAAGACCTCTCTCTCTCTCTGCTTCTCCTTCTCTCCGTGTGTAACTCTGACTTTCAAATAAATAAATAAATAAATCTTTTTTAAAAAAAACTAAATAAATCTTTAAAAAAGAAGAAAGAAAGAAACCCATAGATGTGTCACTTGGTAGTGTTACAGGAAAACGGCAGCAGAGAAATTATTGTTACATTGGTTCTTTGTATCAGATGGAAGAAGAATTTCCAAGCAGGCAGCAGATTTAAAAGCAGTTATTAGAATCAAGGACTTCCAGCCACAGCAGCATTGAGGGGGTCTTCCAAGAGAGGAAAACCCAAAGGGGACTGGTGGCAGTCGGCTTGAAGTGGCTTTAAGAACAATTTTGAAGTTAAAAAAAAAAAAAAAAAAAAAAAACTTGAGGCTCAGATTGGCATTCAGTTACCAGGCTGGATACAAACCATCAAAAGACCTCATTTATAATTCTCCATCCTGTCTGGCCTGCTAAGGGTGGGAGCTCAGGAGGAGCTCCCTTGCTATTCTCCTGGTAAATTTGGAGATTCTAGAGGAAGGAGGGCAGCCTGTTTGTTCTTGCTAAAGATAAAGTTTTGGGGAAGAAAGCAAATATTTTACACCCCAAATTCTATTGGGATCCCCACAGCAGGGATGTGTCCTCACTCTCCATAACATGGAGCAGTATACATGGAGTATACATACATGGGTATGCAGCAAACGCATTGAGAGAAGGATATGGGATTTTTCACTCCTAGAATTCTATGACTGTCAGAAGCACAGAATTAAAAGAACAACTTCACAGTTTCCTACATTCACCATTTTTTCCCCAGTCCATCGCTACGCATTCATCAGAACTCATTGTGTTCCCAGGTTTCACAGGAGGCTTCCCTTATGTGTGATCCTCAATTACTATTGCAACGGGGAAGAGATTTCACTTTGGACAAAAACTCCACAATTGTGCTTTAAGTTAGCTTCATAAACTGGAACATGAGTGGGAAAAATATGTAGAAATATTTCTCTAGTGCTTGAAAATATCCATGAAACATCTCTTCACTTTCCTGAAACATTTTTGCTAGTTCCCATAACTTCTCTCGTCATGGGCATTCAAGATTTTTATTTTGAGATGGATAAGTAGGATTATTGGTTGTTTTCACTTATATTAACATCTCAGAAGTTTTCTTGAAGATAACTGATTTGTACAAAACACAAAAGGAAACTTCCTAGACTACTTTATGAAGCCTTTCAAGGGAGGTGAACAGAAGAATTTTTTTTAAATATTTATTTATTTATTTGAAAGTCAGAGTTACACAGAGAGAGGAGGGGCAGTGAGAAAGAGAGAGAGGTCTTCCATCCACTGGTTCACTCCCCAATTGGCCGCAATGGTTAGAGTTGTGCCAATCTGAAGCTGGGAGCCAGGAGCCTCCTCCAGGTCTCCCACGCGGGTGCAGGGGCCCAAGGACTTGGGCCATCTTCTACTGCTTTCCCAGGCCATAGCAGAGAGCTGGATCGGAAGTGGAGCAGCTGGGTCTCGAAGGAGCACCCATGTAGGATGCATCCACTGTCACAGGCCAGGGCGTTAACCCGCTGCACCTTAGCACTGGCCTCAGAAGAATCTTAATTCAAATACAACAGAACTCAGCTACCACAATGGGTTAAAATTATGGCACACATTTCTTGGATCCCTCTACTGGTTTTTTAGCACCTGACTAAAAATATGAAATGTTAGATATATACATAACAAAAATACCCCAGATTTTCCCCTTTTCAGATTCTCCTCTTTATTAAAATGCAAAAAGACTTGTCTGAACAAGTTTTACAACAAAGAAATTATACTTGCGGAAGCTAACTTGTCATCTCTAGACAATCCTAACCTCTCCTTGAAAATACTCAAAATGTGTTTGGTATCTGTTCCCAAAGCCCAGTGCATAAGCAGACATCCTTAAGGAAAATTCTTTTGAGATACTAAAAATATTTTTCCTTTATTATGGAACGTTTGTTTCAAGAGTGATCAGAGAACATATATTAATTTGTCAGTAATAACATTTAATAACATTTGCGGTATTGTAACAATGCCTTAGTTTTTAAGAGTTTTTTTTAATTATTATTTTTTGATAGATAGAGTTAGATAGCGAGAGAGAGACAGAGAGGAAGGTCTTCCTTCCATTGGTTCCCTCCCCAAATGGCCACTACGGCCGGCGCGCTGTGCTGATTCAAAGCCAGGAGCCAGGTGCTTCCTCCTGGTCTCCTACATGGGCACAGGGACCCAAGCACCTGGGCCATCCTCCACTGCCTTCCTGGGCCACAGCAGAGAACTGGACTGGAAGAGGAGCAACTGGAACTAGAACCCGGCACCCGTTAGGGATGCCGGCGCCTCAGGCGGAGGATTAACCAAGTGAGCCATGGCACCAGCCTCTAGTTTTTAAGAGTTTTTGAATACTTTTCCCCCCTCTGTCTTTTCTTTTGTCAGATTTGCCCCAATGTTACTAATTTATAGAGCAATTTTTGCTTTTTAAATTTCTAATCTAAATTTATTGTTTCTTTATTCTAATTATACTTATAGATGCATAATTATCAATCTACTTATCTTTCATTTATGAAATTTTAAAAATGTTTGAGAGAGATCAGTGTTGTGACATAGCAGGCTAAGCAGCTGCCTGTGACGCCAGCATCCCGTACAGGCTCCTGTTTGTGTCCTGGGTACTCCACTTCCCATCTAGTTCCTTGCTAATGTACCAGGCAAATAGCAGATGTCCCAAGTACTTGAATTCCTGCCACCCCTGTGGGAGACTCTGAAGAAGTACCTGGCTCCTGATTTCAACCTGGCCCAGCCCTGGCTTTTATGGCCGTCTGGGGAGTGAACCAGCAGTTGGAAGATCTCCCTCTGTCTCTCTTTCTCATCTGTCTCTGAAACTCTGACTTTCAAATAAATCAATCTGTTTGTGAGGCTTCTATATCTGGGTAGGATTGGGTAATATGTAGCAAATAAAGCCACAGCAAAGAACAAAAAGCGTTAAGCCAAATTTGTTTTAAGAATATGTTTAAAGGTATCTGAGAAGGGAGGAGTTTTCAAAAGCACAAAACAAGAGGATCGTGTAGGGCGCAGTGGTTAAGACACCTCTTGGTTGGCCGGCACCGTGGCTCACTAGGCTAATCCTCCATCTAGTGGTGCTGGCACACCATGTTCTAGTCCCGGTTGGGGCGCCGGATTCTGTCCCGGTTGCCCCTCTTCCAGGCCAGCTCTCTGCTGTGGCCCAGGAGTGCAGTGGAGGATGGCCCAAGTGCTTGGGCCCTGCACCCATGGGAGACCAGGAGAAGCACCGCGTTGGCCGCGGTGGCCATTGGAGGGTGAACCAACAGCAAAAGGAAGACCTTTTTCTCTGTCTCTCTCTCTCTCTCTCACTGTCCACTCTGCCTGTTAAAAAAAAAAAAAAAAAAAAGACACCTCTTGGGACATTTGCATCCCACGGCAGTGTGTGGAGTCCACTTCTGATTCAGCTTCCTGAATGACCTGGAAGGCAGCGGTCATGGCTAACGTGGTGGAGTCCCTGCCACTCGTCTTCTCACATGATGCATGTGCCACTCCTTTCTGTGGATGAACATTTCTTGGCATCAGTTTCCTTCAGCCTGAAAAGCTTTTCTTAACATTTCAATAATGCAGATTAGCTGGTGGAGACTTTCTGCTTCCTTTGTGTTGAAAATGCCTTTACTTCACTCTGAGCTTTGAAAGATATTTTCAAAATATTGCATATGAAATGTCCTTCTAATGCTGTAAAGACATTGCACTTTTTTCCCCATAAGATATTGGCCGTAATTTCTATCTGTGTTTCTCTGTCTTGTTTTCTTCAGTTGATTTTATGAGTTTTTGTTTATCACTGGTTGTAAGCAATTTAATTATGACTTACCTCAACATTATCATGTGTATTTTTCTTGCTGTGAGCTTCTTACATCTGTGGATTTAGAATTGCTATCAAATTTGAGACATTTTGGCTTTTATTTCTTCAAATATTCCTCCCATCTCTCTCATCTCACTAACATTCTTTTCATATTTTCCAGGGTTTTTTCCTTTTACATTTCAAGTATCTCATATAATTACATCAAATCTACTAAAAAGTCTAATGTATTGTTAACTCCCATTAGATATATTTTATTTATTTTATTTGAAAAGTAAACACACAGACAGACAGGAAAGGCTCCTATTTCCTGGCTCACTCCCCAGATGTTCTCAAAAACCTGGCCTGAACCAGGCAAAGTCAGGATCTGGTAACTCAGTCCTAGGTAGTAAAAATCAAATTCTTGAGATTTACAGAAAGGCTTTGATTGAAAATAGACTTAATGAGGGGTGGGTATTTGGTGTATCGGTTACTACGTCATTCAAAATGCTTGCATTGCATACTGCAGACAAGCCCCATCTCTAGTCTTGCTTCCAGCTTCCTTTATTTATTTATTTATTTATTTTTGACAGGCAGAGTGGACAGTGAGAGAGAGAGACAGAGAGAAAGGTCTTCCTTTTGCCGTTGGTTCACCCTCCAATGGCCGCCACAGCCTGCGCGCTGCGGCCGGCGCACCGCGCTGATCCAATGGCAGGAGCCAGGTACTTCTCCTGGTCTACCATGGGGTGCAGGGCCCAAGCACTTGGGCCATCCTCCACTGCACTCCTGGGCCACAGCAGAGAGCTGGCCTGGAAGAGGGGTAACCGGGACAGAATCCAACGCCCTGACCAGGACTAGAACCCGGTGTGCCCACACCATAAGGCGGAGGATTAGCCTAGTGAGCCGTAGCGCCGGCCCCCAGCTTCCTTTAAATGCACATCAGGGGAGGCAGCAAGTGACAGCACAAGAGCTTGAGCCCCTGCACCCACAAGGGAGACCTGGAAGAAGCTTCCGCTTGGACCAGCTCCAGCCAATGGGGAGTGAACCAGCAGATGGGAAGCTCTTTCTCTCTGTCTCTCCCTCTCTGTCTGTAATTCTACCTCTCAAATAAATGAATAAGTAAAAATATCTCCAGGAGCCTGGCTTGTGGCATAGTGGATTAATCCACCACCTGCAGCGCTGCCATCCATGTGGGTGCTGGCTTCTCTCCTTCTGATCCAGCTCCTTGCTAAGGCACCTGGGAAACAGCAGAAGACGGCCCAAGTGCTTGGGCACCTATACCCATGTGGGAGATCCGAGTGAAGTTCCTGGATCCTGGCTTCGGCCTGGCCCAGCCCAGGCCATTGTTCCATTTGCTGAGTGAACCAGCAGATCAAAGATTTTTCTCTCTTATCTCTCCCTCTCTCTGTAACTCTGCCTTTTGAGTAACTAAAATAAATCTTTTTTTAAAAGTATCTCCCATGTCTCTCCTAACATGTTCATGCTCTCCCCTACCTTTTGTGTATGATATTGTTACACCATTTTAATGTTCTTTTTGACAAATTCTATTATTTGTGTCATTGATTAATGTTTCTTTTTTAATTTTATTTATTTATTTATTTGAAAGGCACAGTTACAGAAAGGGAGGAGAGACAGAAAGAGATCTGCTGCTTCACTCCCCAAATGGCCACAACATACAAGGTTGGGCCAGGAAGAAACCAGTCTCTAGAAACTCTATCTGGGACTCCCAAGAGGGTGGCAGAGACCCAAACACTTGATCCATCCTCCACTGCTGTCCCAGTCGCATTAGCAGGGAGCTGAATTGGAAGCAGTGTAGCCAGGACTAGCACACGTGCTTATCTGGAGTATTAGTGTTGCAGGCAGCAGCTTAACCCACTGGACCACAATGCTGGCCCCCAAATTAATATTTCTTTTATCATGGGTCATATTTTCTTGGTTATTTGAATGCCAAATAATTTTCTAATGGATGTCAGATGTTCCTAATTTTTTTTCTTCTTTTCTATGTCTTCAAGGCTTGTTTAGATTTGTTAGGCAAGATCAGAGTTAATAGTTTTGGTTTAATTTTATCCAATACTCAACAATCTTTAAGTACTCTGTATTTTGAGATTTTTCCTTCCTGGCTATTGGAAACATGAGTTTTCTCCCGATCTGTGTAAGCTTCCATGATTTTTTCTACCTAGTGTTCTGCCTCATGCAATGTTTCAGATGTATATTAATTTTGTTCTGAAAGAATCCCGATCTTACTCATTTCCATACAGCTCTCTATTCCCTACAAATTCTAGCTGCCTTGATCAGCCCAAATTCTCAGTTCTGCTCCTTAACTCAAGACCTCCAGACTCTGCCTCCCTGGTGTGGTCATCTAATAAACTGTTTCCAGATAGTAAATAGGATCAGCTCAGCCTCCACCATTATACCCCTCCCTTCCAGGAACATTGTTTCCGTGTGGCCTGTTGTCCATTATCTAAAAAGCATTGTTTTCTTCTCTCAATAAGATTTTAAAACTATTTTCAAGGTGTGTACATGCAGACTTATTTCCTGTTAACCATCACAGGCAGAAGGGGAAAATTCCCCCTGGCACTGCCACGCAGGTTCTCAGAAGCCATCCTTCAAGGCCGAAATTCACAATTCCAAGGAAAAGACGCTTGCAAGCTGGAGCTGCTGTCTTGGAGACAGGGGCAATAATTCTGTCTGAAGCAGTTTGAGAGAAAATAGACTTGGACTCAAACTGTTTCTAGATACCATTCTCACCCCTGGAGCAAGTAATACATTTTATTCTTTTAAAATTTTAATCATCGGGCCAGCGCCGCGGCTCACTAGGCTAATCCTCCACCTGCAGTGCCAGCACACTGGGTTTTAGTCCTGGTTGAGGTGCCGGATTCTGTCCTAGTTGCTCCTCTTCCAGTCCAGCTCTCTGATGTGGCCCAGGAAGGCGGTGGAGGACAGCCCAGGTCCTTGGGCCCTGCACCTGCATGAGAGACCAGGAGGAAACACCTGGCTCCTGGCTTCGGATTGGCGCAGCACACCGGCCGCAACGCGCTGGCCATAGCAGCCACTTGTGGGGTGAACCAACGGAAAAAGGAAGACCTTCCTCTGTGTCTCTTTCTTTCCCACTGTCTAACTCTGCCTGTCAAAAAAAATTTTTTAATCATCGGATTCATTCTATAAAGTATGTACTACTCTTCCTATTCAACAAATGCAAAATTAGGTAAATAAAAAGCTTGATATGGTTAAAATCCTATTCCAAACTTTCTTTAAACTGGATTAGATCTTAAAAGGACTTTGGTTTGGTCAGCATAGCATTGTGATTTAAAAAAAAATGACTATGTTTAGGGCAGCAATCTGTCTTCTTGTTCCTTTATTTCTTCTTGACTATCTTGTTTTATGTTAAATGCATATTTTGTAATGTTCATTTTACTTCCTTTGCTAGCTATTTTGTTTTTATTATATGTACATTTAATTTTACTCATTTATTTGAGGCAGAGGGACAATGAGAGAGACGCAGAGACAGATTAACAGAGTCCCCATCTGAAGTTCTCCCAGTGCCTGTAATGGCCAGGACTGGCCAAAATAAGGATCAGGTAACTCAGTGTGGGTGTTCCACACAGGTAGCAGAAACCTAATTACCTGAGCCATCACCACTGCCTCCCAAGTCTGTATTGGCAGGGAGTTGAAGTCAGGAGCTAGAGCCAGGAATCAAATACAGGTACTCAGTTGCAAGATGCAGGCATATAAACTGCTAAGCTAAACACCAGCTCGTAACTATACACTTAAAGCTATTTTCTCAGTGGTTGATCCAAGAAATACCAATTCATTTCAGTTCATCACAATCTGCTTCAGAACAATATTAAATTAATTTTCCCAAATTGGACAAACTTTACTCTGACACAACTTCATTTCTCCTACATCCTATTTGCTATTATTGTCAAATACATTACATCCGCTCAGAAGTCCAACAATACAGTGCCATGATTATTATTTTATGAAGCTTCATGTGTCTTTTTGGTATATACCCAAGTTTGTCGTTTCATTTCTTTGAATGATACCACCCTCTTTTAGTAAGATCATCCTTCAGTGTGTCTTGTAAGCCCTGTCCCTAGAAAAAAAGTATCCTAGGCTCTGTTCTTCTTGAAGTATTTTCATTTTGCCTTTGTTAAAAAAATAATTTTATTAAGGCATATTTTACTCGTCACATAATTCAACCATTTCAATTGTACAATTCAGTGTAGAAAATAAATCCTCAGTGTTATGCAAATATCACCATAAAACAGCTTTTGAACAATTTTATTACTCCAATAAGATCTCTCATGTCCATTAATTACTTAATCTCCCAACCCCAGGCAAACACTAATTCACTTTCCATCTTGAGAGAATTTGCTCATCTGGAGATTTTTTAGAAATAGAATCACGCAAAAATTATTCTCTGGTTTCTGGCCTCCTTTCCCCAGCACAGTGTTTGAGAGGTTTTTTGATGCCGCACAATTGCCAAAAATTTGTTTTCACCCAGCTGAACATCATTGCCACAAGAGCACAATACACTCTATCCATCAGTCCACCAGTCATTGGATATTTAAGCAATTCCTAATTCATGATCACCATGAACAATGATACTTAGAACAGTGATACACAAATCTTTATGTGGGTATACATTTTGATTTCTCTCAGGCAAACACCTAGGACTGAAAGGAAGGAAGGAAAGAGGGAGGGAGGGAGGGAGGGAGGGAAGGAGGGAAGGAGGGAGGGAGGGAGGGAGGGAAGGAGGGAAGGAGGGAAGGAGGGAAGGAAGGAAGGAAGGAAGGAAGGAAGGAAGGAAGGAAGGAAAAGAATGAAAGGATTCTTTACATTCTCATTGATCATTCATATATCTGATGAATGACCTCACAAAAGAACAATCCATTATTTTGATTAGGTTGTTTAATTTCTTATTTTGAGCTATCAATGTTCTTTTTATTTTCTGAATGCAAGTCTTTCATCAGCTATGGGTATGTAAATATTTTCTCCCATCTGTTTCTTGACTTCTCATTTTTTCAGAAGTATCTTCTGAAGTACAGAATTTTAAGTTATACAGAAGGTCAGTTTTCTTGTTCTTTTAATGACCATGTTATTTTCTCATGGTTCAAGATGCTGAGGAGTCCAAGATCAACACACTGGCAGATTTGATGTCTGGTGTACGTTCACTGCTTGGTTCATAGACACTTCTCACTGGGTCTTCACATAACAGAAGAGGCAAAAGTGCTCTCTGGTTTTCTTTTAACAGAGCACTAATCTCATTCATGAGGACTCTACCATTGTGACTGAATCCACTACCTCCTGATACCTAACAGATAAATAGTTTCCATAGGTCTCAGTGGTCTAAGAGCCAAATTGTCAGAAGGGCTGTGTTCCTTCTCTGAGGTCTACAGGAGACATTATTTCTATGCCAAGGACAGCTTCTAGATCCCTTGTCTCGTGTTCCTCTCTCCACCTTCCAAGTTATAAATGTAAAAATGACTTCTCAAATCATTATTCTGGCTCCTGCTCTGTCTCCTTCTTCCACTTTTAAGGAACTCTGTCCCTAAAATTGACCCACTGGATTGTATCCAAGATGATCTTTGTGTTTTAAATTCAGCTGATTATCAAACCTAATTCCATCTATAACATTTTTTCTATTAACATACACACAAGATGTAATAGAATATGACATTTTCTTCAAATACTTTTTCACCTGCTCCTTTCCTTTTAAATCTCCCATTATATCCACGTAAGCAAGCTTCATTCCACAGATCACTGAGACTGTTCATTTTTCATTATTTTTTTTCTTTCAGGTCTTCAACTTGGATGTCTTCACTGCTTTCTTCTGCCAAATCAAAATTTTCCTTGACTCCTCTTGCTAATTTTCCATTTTGGTTGTTGTACTTTCCAATATAGCATCTCCATTTTTTTCTTCTGTACACTCATCTCCTATTTGTTAACGTATTCATTTACTGTTACCTTGTATTCCTTTGCTGATTCTAACATCTGAGGACATTAAAATGCAGTTTATATAGCTCTCTCCCTATAATAGTGTTCACATTTTTCTGTCTTTATTTTTGTTGGAAGTTGGATATTTTAGACAATATATTACAATCCTACTTCTGACCTTTTACCTTAAAATACCCTGTTGCTGGTGTTTGGTTTACTTTTGCTTTTAGTTTGTTTGTTTTATAATTTAGTTGGGCTAATTCAGTAATATCAGTTCCCACCTGGGATTCAACCACTAACATTGCCCTGCTCAGTTTATTTATTCTTTAAAATATATTCTTGCTTTAATTTGCAGACCTTGTATTCTTAGAGATCAATGCTTATGACCGATGACTACACAGAAATTGTGCTCAATCAACGTAAGTCAATAAGATTCTTTCCTCTGTTGTTAGAAATGCAAGTGTAAGGGGAGCACATTAAAATTTCTAACCATTTTCAAGTCCTCCACAATTTACAATCATGTCGTACTGATTCCCTGCACATATACATGCAAAATCTGTCAGAAACTTGTTGTCCCAACCACAACGTTGGGACCAAAAGAGAATTAGGCCCTTTTGGCTTAACCGTACATGAGATCATCACTTCAACCAGCATTGTCCCGGACTACTGATCTCCGATGCTCGAAAATAAGTGATCGTCTTTCAGCCTCCAAAAGCCTCTGTCATGCTGCTCTGTTTTCTATGTAGACAAAAACTGGGGTGAATGGAAACTGTATCAGATATGGAACACTGCAAATTCTATCTGTTCTTAACCAAACATCAAATTCTTTTTAGATGGGAGAATACTTTTGGACAAAATCTAGGAATCTGAAATGATAATTTGTGTTTATCTGCTGGTAGTGGAGAAGGAGAGCAGTATTTGAAGCTGTTCTCATTTGGTCTTTTTGATATGTGTTCTATATACACGTGTGTGTGTGTGTATATATATATATGTACAAACAAATTGTATACACACTCACTCACTCACTCACTCACACAATTCCTGCCAGAGATCCTGAAACCCTTGCAATTTCCAAAGTGATAGGAGTGATGATGATGAAAGGATCACCTTTCATGATTCAATTCTATCTGAGTTCATCTTAGTAAGATGATCTGCGAAAGCTGCTAGTTAGTGACAGAACACACAGAAAGGGCACTACAGAACCAACTCTGTGATTAAACAGCTGGGACTTTCAGTCCCAGGCACCCACATCTGGGGAAGGCAGAGGGACTGACAACTGAGCTGATGCCCAATAAAACAGGGTTTGAAGCTTCATGGATGCTGAATATGAAAGGGTGATGCACTCTAGCAAGGGCATGGAGCTTCCATGTCCTTCTCTTCGCACTTGCTGTGTACCTCTCCTCCATCTGGCTGTTCCCAGGATGTATCCTGTTATAATAAATTAGTAATTAAGGAAAGTACTTTCCAGGGAGTGTGCTTCTTCAACAAATGATTGAACACGAAGAGGAAGTTTTGGGAACCACAAATTGATAACCATTGATTCAGAAGCACAAGTAAAAAGCTGGACTTTGATTGGTACCTGAAGTATGGAAGCTGGTTTGTGTCACTGAGACCTTAATCTATGGAATTTGATGCTTTCATTATGTAAAGGGAGGAGGATTCAATTAAATTGAGGGCCATTCGAGGTGTCAAAAAATTGGCCATATTTGGAAATATTCCACATATTGTTGGGAAAACAACACAGAAGTTCTCTGTATTGAATGCAAGTATAGAAAAAAATTGTATTTTTCCTTATACTGCCACAGTCATCAACCATCTTTTAGCATTTTAATAATAAAAATTTAAATTGAATATAAACAATTCACAGAAAACAAAAGCTAGATGGCTTGTAAATAAATGTAGACAAATTATTTGATAACAGCCATCATTCATTTATAGTTTTAAAATAACTGAACAAATTAGGTATATTAAAAGATTTACTGGGCTGATATTTTCAAAAAACATGCATGCAACAATAAACTAATGTTTTTTGTTTTTTTGTGACAGGCAGAGTTAGACAGTGAGAGAAAGAGACAGAGAGAAATGTCTTCCTTTTTCTGTTGGTTCACCCCTCAAGTGGCCACTACACTGATCCGAAGCCAGGAGCCAGGTGCTTCCTCCTGGTCTCCCATGCGGGTGCAGGGCCCAAGGACCTGGGCCATCTTCCACTGCCCTCCCGGGCCACAGCAGAGAGCTGGACTGGAAGAGGAGCAACCGGGACAGAATCCGGCACCCCAACCGGGACTAGAACCCGGGATGCTGGCACCACAGGCAGAGGATTAACCTAGTGAGCTGCGGTGCCGGCCTAAACTAATGTTTATCACATCCTCAGTTTGAATTGTCTTAAAATACTGGCTAACATATTAGTGAAATTAAAAAAAAAAATACAGGGACCAGCACTGTGGCACAGCTGGTTAAATCCCTGGCCTGAAGCACTGGCATCCCAAATGAGTGCCCATTCTAGTCCCAGCTGCTCTTCTTCTGATTCAGCTCTCTGCTGTGGCCTGGGATAGCAGTGGAGGATGGCCCAAGTCCTCGGGCCTCTGCATCCATGTGGGAGAACTGGAGGAAGCTCCTAGCTCCTGGCTTCGGATCAATGCAGCTCCAGCCATTATGGCCAATTGGGGAGTGAACCAGCGGATGAAAGACTTCTCTCTGTCTCTACCTCTCTCTGTAACTCTGTTTTTCAAATAAATAAAATAAATCTTTAAAAAAGTACAATTTTTTAACATTTTAGAGATAATGAATAAACACTCCTTATTTTGAAAATAGTCTGACTCTCTGCAAAGAAAATCCAAGAGACTTGGAAGAAAAATCCTTTGAATTTATTGCAGAATTTAAATGTTGGTCAACTAGATTTGAAATTGCTAGGCAATAAATCCTTCATACAGAAATCAATAGCATTCTTTAACACCAGCAACAATCAATAAGAAAATAGGACTTTTAAAAGATAACATTTAGAATAGTAACAGAATTTGCTAGGAATGTAGTTGACAATACATCTTAAGAACAGGCTGCTAATAAAATACAGGAAAATGAATTAAAAAAGAAGTTTAAAAAGAAACCTTCAAAATAAATCAAGATGTTTTATGTAACAAGTGTACAAATTAGTGGAGGAAGTATATATTCATTAATGTATAGATTTATTATTGCTATATATTTTATCTTAGTTAATGTTAACAGAAGTTCATTCCAAATACACAAAGCTACTAGGTTTAAAAACAAATTGTCAACAACTTTAGGGGGAAAATATATGAGATAATTTTGTGGTAGGGAAGGTTTTCTTGATCCAGAATTTGGAAAGTCAGATCAAAACGGAAAAATTTCTACATTCACATGAAAATTAGACATTAACCAATTTTGTAATGTTACAAGCTGATTCAAAACTGATAGAAATCAATTTTGTCCTTCCTTCTTAACTCAGTTATATTTTTATATTCATTTACCTTCTGTCTCTCCATGCTTAAAAAGTAATGAAAGCGAAAGTCTTTTTTTATTCTAAACAACAAATGCTCACCTTCAATACTAAATGGGGGAATGTACAGAAAAGAAAATATAAAATAAAGGAAACAAAATCTTACAATCATTCTGAAAACACATAAAAATTTTAAAAGCTAAGAGCAATGTCAGAGGATTATAATCTTCAGAGATTTTGGTGAAAAATATTAGGTACTTTGATAGTGTTTTAGTCATTCTGCCATAAATTTTTCCTTAAAAAGCACACTGAGGGTCTGGCGCTGTGGCTCAGCAGGTTAATTCCCTGGCCTGAGGCACCCACATCCCACATGGGTGCCGGTTCAAGACCCGGCTGCTCTACTTCCCATCCAGCTCTCTGCTATGGCCTGGGAAAGCAGTAGAACATGGCCCAAGTCCTTGGACCCCTGCACCCGCGTGGGAGACCTGGAAGAAGTTCCTGGCTCCTGGCTTCCGATCAGCACACTTCCACCCATTGTGACCATCTGGGGAGTGTACCAGCGGATGGAAGACCTCTCTCTCTCTCTCTCTCTCTCTGCCTCTCCTTCTCTCTGTGTGTAACTCTTTCAAATAAATAAAATCTTTTTTAAAAAAGCGCACTGAGCATCAATAAATTAATTTCTCTGTTATAGTAGTATGTCCCAAAAATTATTGAAAACAATTTTGGGCGTTATATTGATTATGCCTGTAAAGTTTCTTGTATGCTTAAAAAAAGTGTGAAATCTAGTTTTACTTTTAAAAGAATAGGTAATAAATCTTGTCCAAGACAAATTCCATACTATACTGGTATTTTTTTTGAAAAATGGATCTATTTCTTAAAGAATAATGGAGGAAATGATGCAGTTTTCTGCAAGCAAGAAAAATGAAGCTTCTCTCCAAAACTGAGCATATATGACACAGAAAAACTAAAAATGTACCCCTAGCTTTTGCTCTATAACTGAAAATTGTAATTGAGAGAAAACACTGCTTACAAACTAATTACATACTTTTCTAAGATACCATTTTTTTAAAAGTGTAAGACCCATCTGGCTTGACATCTGCAAAACTCCTATAATTAAAAGGGAAGGAAATAAACATAGTGGAAGTTATTCGAGGTCCTGGTGCACTTCACTGACTTTTTTATTTTGAAACTTTGACGATAACTGAGGCGCCTATAAAAATACTCTGGGGAAGCTAAAGGCGCAGACTCTTCTGATCAAAATTGTAAATACCCAATTTTTAGCCTGTCAACAATAACTTCTGGTTTCTTCCAGTGCTTTTTATAAAATTTATTATACAATTAACTTCATTTCTCTTTTAGACCAATGAATGAAACTTGGCTAAAATAAGACAATGTTAGGTCTCTATCCATTAAACTCCCAAATAGAACTATTTCTGCAAACTCTTTTTGATTGTGGATAGATTGCTCATTTATTCCCTTGGATAAATTACATTTTAAGTGACAAAAATATATCTTTCACATATACTTCTAGTGATATATAGCAGTAAATAAGACTGCAAGATTTTTGCTTTCATAGCTTCAATGATAAATCTTTTTTTCTTAAGACTTGTGTTTTATTTATTTGAAAGATAGAGTGACAGAAAGAAAGGGAGAGACACACACAGAGAGTGAAACATTCCATCCTCTGGTTCTCTCTCCAAATGGCCACAATGGCCAGGACAAGTGTCGCTCCCCCTCTTCGCGGAGGAACGACACAGGACCCTGTGCTGTTCTTTTGTCTGCTCGGCCCTCCCCGGGTTTGCTGCTGGTTCTTCCCGGGTTGGCTACCGATCCTTCCACCTCCGTGGAAGGGCGGTGCCCCCTGCCACTTTCCCCACTTCCGCGGGGGAGTGGCACACCGCCGGCCGGCTCTCTCGGGGGCTGCTCAGGTGTTCCTCAGGTGTTCCTTGTAGATGTTCCTGGTGCATGTTGTCTTTCTCCTCCTTTATATTCCTCTTCCACCAATCCCAACTCTGCTACCCACACGCCGAGTATGCTGCTCTCCTCCAATCAGGAGCAGGATCAGCTCCTGCAGGTTACTGGTCGAACTGGAGGCAGCTGTGTAAAAGTTGTTTACTCCTCTCCCAGCGCCATATTGTGGGAGAGCAGATGCATAGAATAAGTCTTAATTCCAGTAACTTAGTCTAGTCCGAGTTGCTCCCCACAGACAGGTCCATGCCAAAGCCAGGAGCCTAGAAGTTCATTCAGGTCTTCCACATGGCTGCAGGGGCCCATGTACTTCAGCCACCTTCCAGTGATTTCCCAGGAGCATTTGCAGGAAACTGGATCAGAAGCAGAGCAGTTGGGACTTGAACCAGTGGTAACATGGGATGCTGAATTTGCAAGTGGCCACATAACCCACTAAACCACAAGATGGCCCCTGAGAGATCCTTTTAAGTTTTAACCTAAGCACAAAAAGAGGAACTCTGACTACAGTATCAACTCAAACCAGATATTTCAGCTATTACATTTCATCCAACAATGAACAGATATGATATTATATGCTACTCCTCTTTTTCTATTAAGATTATTTTTAAAAATTAATTAATTTATTTGAAAGGCAGAGTCTCTCTCTCTCTCTTTCTCTGTCTCACTGTGTGTGTGTATGTGTGTATGTGATTGTGTGAGGCTGTGGGTGTGGGTGTGTGTAAGAGAGAGAGAGAGAGAGTGAGCGAGCAAGAGAGAAATCTTCCATGTGCTATTTCACATCGCAAGTGTCTGCAGCAGCCAGACTGGGCCAGGCCAATGCCAGAAACCAGGAACTCAATCTGGGCTCTCCCACAAGGGTGGCAGCGACCAATTAAACTATCATCCACTACATTCCAGATGCTAAACATACAGGGAGCCAAAATAGCCAGGACTTCAACTGGCTCTCCAACATGGAATGCAGGCATCCCCAGTGGCAACTTAACCTGGTTGCACCACAATGCCCACAGATTACTTTAATTATTGATATTTGGCTTTTACTTACTCCTTCTGTCCATTTTTCTTAATTTATATCCTAACACCTTCTAATATACCACTCAAGTTCTGATTTTACTAATTCTAATATATATTAGTTTTATTAACATGCTTTCCTTTTTTTCTCTTGGTTACCCTACAGATATGACCAATTTCCTACTATCGTTTACATGACTATGCAGTGGATCTGATTATTATCAAAACTGTAGCTATGAAGAAAAATCCTCAAGCACAGAGAAAGTAAGAACCATGACCATGGTCACATAGCCAGCAAGCCTTGAATCTAAACTGTTTGGCTCCAGAGTCCATGTTCCTGACTGCTACAAATGATGTCTTTCACGTATTCCAGGAGCTATGTTTCCTGAACCCTCAAATGGACTTTACGGAAGAAATCTGAAGGACATTTCTTTCCTGTAGTCACTAGTAAGAAACAGTTATTTAACACCAAAAAATGTGCTACATTGGTAAAAAGAAGCAAATTTGAGCAAAATTATTTCTGCATCCATGCTTTCTAACTTTAAAAAGGCTGTGTGATTCTTTTCCAAACCATTGGGCTATGTGTATGTTTACTGAGTTTTAACAAGCCTTGAAAAGCTGTCAAAAAACAAAATATTTACTATCATAAGAGCAGAGTATGAACACTTGAAAATAGATCCTTACATAAAGGCAACAAAAAACGCTGACAAAATTGTCAAAAACCGACTTTTTGGAACTCTAGAAATTTACCAAAGGCAAACAACAATATGAAAAACATTGATTCAGTAAAGACTGTTAAACCCAAATGCAAAGAGCAGGGATTATGACATTGAGGCCTAGATGTTGGGCTTGATTTTTTTTAATCTATTAAAAAGATAAAGAAAGCTATATCTAAAGAATTGGAAGAAAATAATGATGCCTCAAAAATAGATAACAACAAAGATAAAGAAAACATGTTTTAAGAACCAAATGGGCAATTCTGTGATTGAAAAAATGCAGTATCTAGAGTGAAAAAACCACTAGCAAGATTCAACAGCAAATTAAAGTTGATAGAATGTCAAAGAATTTCAATACAGATCAGTTGAGAACAGTCTGTAGAACAGAAAGAAAAAAAAAAAAAAACAGGGAACAAAACTGATCTAAACTTCAAAAACACATGGGAAAACATCTAGCATACCAGCATGTAAAAAGTATGAGGCCAGAGGCGCCGGCATCCCATATGGGCACTGGTTCTAGTCCCAGCTGCTCCTCTTCCAATCCAGCTCTCTGATGTGGCCTGGGATAACAGTGGAGGATGGCCCAAGTCCTTGGGCCCCTGTACCCATGTGGGAGACCTGGAGGAGGCTCCTGGCTCCTGGCTTCGGATTGGTGTAGTTCCGGCCGTTGCGGCCATCTGGAGAGTGAACCAGCGGATGGAAGACCTCTTTCTCTTTCTCTACATCTTTCTGTAACTCTGTCTTTCAAATAAATAAAATAAAATAAAATAAAATAAAATAAAATAAAATAAAATAAAATAAACACTACTATTAATGACATTTCCAAGAAGATCCAATAATTCCAGGTAAGATAAATTCAATAACTCCAGGTAAGATAAATACACATAGACACATTATATGAGAATTATTCAAAAAATTAGAGAAAAAGTGAAATTTTAAAAACTTTATTCTTGTATTTACATTTTATTTGAAAAGTGAAGTGTGTGTGTGTGAGTGTGTGAGAGAGAGAGAGAGAGAGAGAGAGAGAGAAAGACTGAGGGGAGAGAGAGAGAGGGAGGAAGAAAGAGAGAGACCAAGAGATCTTCCATCTGCTGGTTCACTCCCCAGTGGCTGCAATACCTAGGACTGAGCCAGGCCCAAACCAGAAGCTCATAACTCCATCCAAGCCTTAACTGGGTGTGGAAGGAAAACAGGCACGCGTTGCCTCTCAGGATGTGCTCTTGCAGGAGACTGAATGGGGAGCAAAGGAGCCAGGATTTGAATGAGGCACTCTGTTGGGATGCAGGGATTCCCAGGTCATAAGCTTGCTCCAGAAAACGCCTATTGTGAACAAAAATGCAGAAGCTTCATTTTTGTTAGTTGTACTCACTTTTTATAATACATATGGACAGGATCTAGTTTGAGACACTAAAAAGAGGAAGACATCATATTGAAAAGAATCCCAACAGACCCACATAAGCGGTGCTGACATTGAAACAAGAAAAACACCAAATTTACTACAAAGTTTGAGAGGAAAATGGTGAAATCATTTATGCTTTATGAA
Source organism: Oryctolagus cuniculus (assembly GCF_964237555.1). NCBI lineage: Eukaryota > Metazoa > Chordata > Mammalia > Lagomorpha > Leporidae > Oryctolagus > Oryctolagus cuniculus. Next base: position 75,291,939 of record NC_091440.1, on the reverse strand, counting down.
AAGGTTACGGCGGCAATGCCCCAGAGAAATCAAGGTTTACACATAGAAAACTGGGAACAAGACAATGTTCAAGATAAAGCCCACAGTGACAGACAACCCACATCCATCTGCAAAGAAAAAAGTGAGTCTTGTTTATTTCTTACTTGAAAAGGACCAATGATTAGCAAAAACAACAACCAGCACCAAAGACTTACCAATTCATTCCACTCTCACAGTTTTAACTGAAAAATTCAAGTGGAGCAAACTTTCCTGCTTGATGAGGGCCAATACTGCTGTGCCTAGAAAAAATGCCAACAAGAGCAGAGCTTTAAATGGAATTTTTAAACGAGAGAGACCAAGCTTCTGTCTTTGAAAAAATTTATCAGATGAAAGACAGCTTTACCAATGCAATCCTGAAAACAAAGCATGATCCATGCAGGGACTTCCAAGAAGAGAAAGCGACTCTGTCAAAGCAAAAGTAGACCAGTCAAAAGCAAAGGTCGCCGGCGCCGTGGCTCACTAGGCTAATCCTCCGCCTTACGGCGCCAGCACACCATGTTCTAGTCCCGGTCAGGGCGCCGGATTCTGTCCCGGTTGCCCCTCTTCCAGACCAGCTCTCTGCTGTGGCCAGGGAGTGCAGTGGAGGATGGCCCAAGTGCTTGGGCCCTGCACCCCATGGGAGACCAGGAGAAGCACCTGGCTCCTGCCTTCGGATCAGCGCGGTGCGCCGGCCGCGGTGGCCATTGGAGGGTAAACCAACGGCAAAGGAAGACCTTTCTCTCTGTCTCTCTCTCTCTCTCACTGTCCACTCTGCCTGTCAAAAAAAAAAAAAAAAAAAAAAAGCAAAGGTCTTGGGAACATTTTTTATTGTTACTGTTATTATTATTATCATCAAAGCATTTTTTTTGTTAGCTTTCTAGAAGACCAAAGAATACTAACTTCTGCTTTTCAGAAGATTTTTAAGAAGTCAATTTCAGTTTTAGCAGAAAAAAATAACTGGGAAATCATTACAAGATATCATGATCTTAATTATTTCTCTCATCAAAAAGGGCAATCTTGTGAAATGTTTTTTGTAATGTTTATTTATTTATTTGAAAGAGTTTCACACAAACACACACAGATACATACACACAGGAAAAGAGGGAGAATCTTCCATTTACTGATTCATTCTCCAGATGACCACACTACAGCCACGGCTAAGCTAGGCAGAAGCTAGGAGCTAGGAGCTTCATCCACATCGCATGTGGGTGCGAGAACCCAAACACTTGGGCCAACTTCTGGTGCTTTTTGCAGGCCATTTGCAGGAAGTTGGATTGGAAGTGCAGCAGTTAGGACTCTAACTGGCAGGAGTATGGGATACCAGCTTCACAGGCAGTGGCTTACCCACTACGCCATAAAGCCGACTCTTTCTTCCTTTGCAGGCAGCAGCTTTACATACTATACAACACCGGCCCCTTGGGAAGAGTGTTGATGATAAATAATTAGGCATCCATCCCACTGTCTTCTGACTTACTTTTGTTTATTAACCTTGAAACTCCTTATAGCACAACTACGTTTTTTTTCAGTTCATAATGTAATGTAGACTGGATTGACATGGTTCAATTCACAGAACATTCATTTATTTAGGAATAGTCTATCTGGCTGGCATTATTAATTACGAAAGTATCTTGAATTTAATGGAGCTTATATTGCAAAATAAATTTTTTCTTATTTTTATCTTTAATTTCATTTCACTTAGCTTTTTAAAGACCTCTTGTAGTGAAACAGTTACAGTCCCAAGATAGAGATAGAAACTTGAAAGTAGCAAGACAAAAATGATTAATACTTGTGTAAAAGGATTCTCAGTATGATTAATTGCTGACTTCTTACCAGAAAAAAATGGAGCCCAGAAGACAAAGGAATTATGTATTCAAATTTCTCAAGAAAAGACTGTCCATAAAATTCTAAATACAGATAAAATATCCTCCAACAATGAGAATCATTTAGTTAAACTGCAGGGTAGGGCACTCAAACAGAGTACCTCAAGCAACAACTGCTAAAATCTGGCAGTATCAGTATTTGCAGAATTCTGAAATCTAACATGAAGTTCCAACAGTCATGCTTAATGCAACTCAATTCCATTGAAAGTGCTCCAACGGCCATAATTATGGGAAAAGCAGCTTTCATTCCTAGCATGGCATACCAGTTAACTAATACAGAACTTGTTTTTAAAATACTGTGGTTGTTGGTTTTGACTTCTCCAATGATTCCATACAGGACTAATGATGAGAATGACACTTACTTTGCCTTCCTTGGACTGTAGCAATATAATGAACAGAAAGCAACTACCAGAATATTTAAAGAGATAAACTACCTGTGCCTTCCAGGGACAAAGAACGGTGAATGGAGACAGCAACAGGTATAAACAAAAGTCTGTTAAGAATTCAGGAAACAAGTTTATTGGGGAATTCAAGTCTTATAATACTATTGAGAAGCACAACTGAATAACATACATCGACGTCCAGAAGCATGCTCAGAAAACAACTGGCCGGCGCCAAGACTCATTAGGCTAATCCTCCGCCTGTGGCTCCAGCACCCTGGGTTCTAGTCCCTGCCGGAGCGCCGGATTCTGTCCCAGTTGCTCCTCTTCCAGTCCAGCTCTCTGCTGTGGCCCGGGAGGGCAGTGGAGGATTGCCCAAGTGCTTGGGCCCTGCACCCGCGTGGGAAACCAGGAGGAAGCACCTGGCTCCTAGCTTCGGATTGGTGCAGCGTGCCGGCCATAGCAGACATTTTTGGGGTGAACCAACGGAAGGAAGAGCTTTCTTTCTGTTTCTCTCTCTCTCTGTCTAACTCTTCCTGTCAAAAAAAAAAAAAAAAGGAAAGAAAAGAAAACAACTGAGAGAACTCTAGGCTTTCACCCTTTATGGATCTGTGTACTCCATGTAAGGAGGACTATGTCAGATTTACAGACAGGCTGAGTGATCATTGAAAAAGTTTCCTTGCTCATAGTATAGCAGTAAGATCAGGAAAAGTTTGTTTTTGTTTATGGTTAAGGAATTTGTTCCAATATGTTTATGAAGTCTCTGTCAATCCACAGGGTGACACCTAAGATACTGGAACAGAGATTTCATTGACAAAACACAAAAGAAATACACATTTTGTAAAGGTGGTTTGGAAAGTCATTGTACAAATGGATGCTTCTGGTCCTTAACAATCAACAACAGCAAAATAAGGAAAGTGTGACTTGTTTCTAAGAATACTACAATGTATGATTTAAAATGTCTGGTTTTAAACAAAAAAATTACAAAGAAACAGGAAATTATGGCCCATTCATAGGGAAAATTGATAGAATCTGTTACTACAGAAGTTCAGACATCGAATTCATTGAAAACATTGAAATAATTGTAAAAAGTGAACCCAAGGGGCCAGCTCTGTGGCTCACTTGGTTAATCCTCCACCTGTGGCACCGGCATCGCATATGGGCTCTGGGTTCTAGTCCCTGTTGCTCCTCTTCCAGCCCCGCTCTCTGCTGTAGCCCAGGAAGGCAGTGGAGGATGGCCCAGATACTTGGGCCCCTGCACCCACATGGGAGACCAGAAAGAAGCGCCTGGCTCCTAGCTTTGGATCGGCGCAGGGCGCCAGCCGTAGTGGGCATTTGGGGGATGAACCAACGGAAGGAAGACCTTTCTCTCTGTCTCTCATCTCTCTCACTGTCTAACTCTGCCTGTCAAATAAAAAAAAAAAAGTGAACCCAAAAGAACTAAAGAAAACCAGAACAAATTTATGAACCAATTGGGACGATAAATAAGGAATAAATATTTTTAAAAAGAAAACAAATAGAAATTCTAGATATGAAAACTAAAATAACTGAAATGAAAAATGTGTCAAAGGGCTTCAGCAGCTGATTTTAACATTCAGAAGAAATAATCATTTGAATTTGAAGATTATATGATTTAAATTATTCTTTTGAAGAGTAGAAAGAAAAATTATAAAAAAAAAATACCTAAAAGACCTATTGAACACTATCAATTGTACCAACATATACATAGCAGTAATCACAAGAAAGGTGAAATAGTCAAAATATGATAAAAGGAAAGAATCTATGCACTATGAACCTGTAAAACTCAAAATAGGATAAACTCAAAGAAATTCACACTAGTGCACATCACAATCAAACCATCAAAAAATAAAACTCAACAAATCTTGGAACAGTAAGGGAGAAGTTACTTGTAATACACAAGGGATCCTCAGCAAGATTAATGGCTGACTGATAATCAAGAATTTAGAGATCAGAAGACAGTAAGATGGCACTAAAGGTGCTGAAAAAAAGGATAGATACATGAACATCACTGTCAATAAAAATTATATATCCAGCAAAAACTGATCTTTGAAAAATCAAGGTGAGAATAAGACATTCCCAAAATAACAAAAACAGAGTATTGTTTTAAGTAGAGTGTCTGACATGCAAAAAAAATGCTAAATTGAGTCTTTCAAGTAGAAAGTATATTATACTTGAGAGTAACTTTAAGCCATTTGAAAAAATAAAGTATATAATTAAATAAAATATAAAGTCCAATATTATTGTGTTTTCTTGTTTTGTATATCCTGAGTGACTTAAAAAAGATTTATAAAGTAATAATTATAAATCTGCACTGAAGGTCACACAGCATATAAAACTGTAAATTTTAACAATAAATACATAAAAAGTAATAAAATGGCTTGCGGGCATGGTCTCTACCTACATGGGAGACCTGGAAGGAGATCTAAGCTCCTGACATAAGCCTGGCCCAGCCCAGCCAGTATGGCCATTTGGGGAATGAGCCAGTAGATGGAAGATCTTTTTCTTTATGTGTCTCTCCCCCACTATCTATAACTCTGTCTTTCAAATTAATAAAATAAATATTTTTAAAGAATAGAACTGTTAGAAATATTTTTGTGTTCTTTTGAGATTAAGTGACAGAGATACAAAACATGAGCAATAATATAGAATGTTCATTGTAAGCCCCCAGAAAATTACTTAAAAAAAAAAACAGAAAGAAAAATTAAAGTAGCATTTAAAAAGCACACCTGAGGGGTCGGCACTGTGGCATAGCAGTAAAGCCACCAGCTGCAATGCCAGCATCCCGTATGGGCACAGGTTCAACACCTGGTATTCCTCTTCTGATCCAGCTCTCTGTTATGGCCTGGAAAAACAGTAGAAGATGGTCCAAGTGCTTGGGAACCTGCACATACATGTGAGACCTGGAAGAAGCTCCTGGCTCCTGGCTTCAGATCGGCCTAGCTGCAGCTGTTGCAGCCATTTGGGGGAGTGAACCAATGGATGGGAGATCTCTCTCTATCTCTCTGTCTCTTCTACCTCTCTCTAAGTCTGCCTTTCAAGTAAATAAATATTTTAAAAATATCTGAAGAAAATTAAGCACAAGGAAGATAATATTGATGAACTGAGGAATAAAGAATATATAAAGAAAACAAATAGGAAACATGGCAGAACTAATCTCTTCCTATAAGTAATCACTTTAAATCACAGTAAGGAATTAAAAGGCAAAGACTAGAAAAAACAAAAACATGATCCAACTATATCTACTAATGAGTCACTTTAGATCCAAAGACACAGTATTTGTGAAACTGAATAAATAGCAAAAATAAAGCCATGAAGGCTATTTTAATATCAGATAAAATATACTTCAGGGAAAAATATTAAGAGGAGGGGTGAGCATTTGGCCTAAATGCTAAACAGTCAAGAGCAATACTCATATCCTATATCAGAGTACCTGGGTTAAATTTTTGACTCTGTTCCTGATTCTAATGCTAATGTGCACCCTGAGGGTCAGCCTGCGATGGGTCACATATTTGGATCCCTGTTACCCGTGTTCTAAACTTGAATTATTGAATTCTTAGCTCCTGGTTGAGGCCTGGCCCAGACCTACTGCATGTATTTGAGGATTGAACAAATGGATGGAATCTCTCTCTCTCTCTCCTCTGACTTTCAAATAAATTTTTCAAATGTTTAAAATTAAGAGAAATAATTATCAATATGTTCTGATAAGAGGATAAATTCAGCCAGAAGATAAAAGAATTATAAATGTATGAAGACCAAACAAGACAGTCCCAAAACATATGAAGTAAAATGACAAAATTGAAAGGAATGTTAGACTAGCTATAATGATAATTGTGACCTACTAGACTGAATCAGTAATTCAATAATCCAAAAGCATACCCCCTAAAAAATCCTTTGCAGATAATTTTACTAGTTATTTGTACCAAGCATTTAAAAAGAATTAACAGTAATCTTTCTCAAATTCCTGCAATAAATAGGAGGAAACATTTCTAACTCATGCTATATGGCTTGCATTATAGCAAAAGCAATAATAAAACCACAAAACTAAAGAACAATATGTCTTATAAACATAGATGCAAACATCTTCCACAAAATATTAGCAAACTGAATCCAACAGCATGTTAAACAGATTATACACCATGATCAAGTGGGATTTATTCTAGGAAATCCGAGGTAGTTCACATATGTAGAAATCAATCAGTGCAATGTACATCAATGGAATTTGTACACAAAAGTCTTTAAACAAGCTCAATCTGACTTGCCCCAAATGGTAGAGTTAGAAACGTGCCAGAGGATTCCAATTCAATCCCATCAAGGTGGCATGTACCAATGCCATCTCACTAGTCCCAGTGATCAATTTCTGTTCACAATTGATCATACTGACAGGACTAAGAGTCAAAAGGATCACATAAACAAGACTAGTGTCTGCTAATACTAACTGATAGAATAAAAAAGGGAGAGAACAATCCAACATGGGAAGCGGGATACACAGCAGACTCATAGAAGGGCAGATGTCCTAAAGAGCACTCTGGCCTCAGAATCAGCCCTTAAGGCATTCGGATCTGGCTGAAGAGCCCATGAGAGTATTTTAGGCATGGAAAGCCAAGACACTCTGGAAAAAAAAACCTAAATGAAAGATCTCTGTGAGTGAGATCCCAGTGGAAAGAACGGGCCATCAAAGAAGGAGGTACCTTTCTCTGAAGGGAGGAGAGAACTTCCACTTTGACTATGACCTTGTCTAAATAAGGTAGGAATTGGCAAACTCAAAAGGCTTCCATAGCCTTAGCAACTCATGACAAGAGCCTAGGGAGATTACTGACGCCATAAACAGGAGTGTCAAATTGTTTAGTCAACAACAGGAGTCACTGTGTACTTACTCCCCATGTAGGACCTCTGTCCTTAATGTGTTGTCCAATGTGAAGTAATGCTATAACTAGTACTCAAACAGTATTTAACACTTTTTCTGTGTGGGTGCAAACTGTTGAAATCTTTACCTATATATACTAAATTGATCTTCTGTATATAAAGAGAATTGAAAATGAATCTTGATGTGAATGGAATGGGAGTGGGAGAGGGAGTTGGGAAGGGTGCGAGTAGGAGGGAAGTTATGGGGGGGAGGAAAGCCATTGTAATCCATTAGCTGTACTTTGGAAATTTATATTTATTAAATAAAAGTTAAAAAATGGGACTGGGAATGGGATAGGGAGTAAATGGAGGGGTGGGAGTGTGGATGGGAGGGTGGATATGGTATGGGTATGGTGGGAAAAATCACTATATACCTAAAGTTGTATTTATGAAATGCATGAAGTTTGTGTTCCTTAAATAAAAGTCTTCTTTGGGAAAAATTTTAAAAAAGACATTAAAGAAGATTTAAATGAATGGGCGGATATTCCATATATCCCATATCTATGGATTAAAATCAGTATTTTTTCCATATAGTGATCTACACTCTTAATGCAACCCTTATGAAAATCCCAATGTCCTTATCTTCAGAAATTGAAAATCTCATCCTAAAATTCAAATGAAATGACAGGTGCCTTCAACTAGTCAAAACAATCTTTAAAAGAGCAAACAATTGGAATAGTAACACTTCCAAATTGCAAAACTTACCAGCAAGTTATGATTCTGAAAACAGGTACAAGTGAGATAAATATACACATATAGATTAAAAGAATAGAATTTAGATTTTTGACATGGGTACACAATTGCAGGGTAATGAGTTATCTTTCCCATAAATAATACTGAGAAAACTGAATGCCACATGTGAAAGAACCATATGGATTCCTACCTTACATCATATGTGAATATTAATTGAAAATAGACTTACAGTCTTAATGCAGAAGTCCAAACTAAGAAACTATTATAACAAAGCATAGACACAGATCTTGAAAAATCAAATTTGGTAATGGATTTTTCAATGCTGCTGAAGAGCATGAATAAAAAAGAAAAAAGTAACTTAACAAGAAACATAAACTTGTGTATTAAAGGATGTTAAGAAAGTGAAAAATCACCTACAAGAATAAGTGAAAATATTCATTAATCATAAAACTAATAAGAAATTTTATCTATAACATGTAATAATTCATCCAACTCAATAATAAAAGCACAAGTAACCTAATTAAAAGTGGGTCATAGATTTGTGTAGACATTTATCCAAAGAGTAAGTTTTACTGATCTAGTGAACTCCAGGGTGACCACAGTTATAGTAATATATTAATTTCTAATATATATATTTAACATTCTTGTTGATAAATGTATTTTACTAAGTATATTAATGATTTTTAAAGAAATTTTGTATACTTTATACATGGATCAAAGTATCATATTGAACTTCACAAATACACATAATTATCTGTCAAAAATCAGAAAGATATGAGTGGCCTACAATCATTAAAATATGCACAACATCTTTTTATCATAGAAACTAAAATCTGAACCAAAAATAGAAACCTTTTCACTGCTCCTAGGATAACTGAAATCAGACAGTAAGCAGTATTGATAAGGATGTTGAAAATTAATACCTTAAAAGATTGCATGTGGGAACACAAAATGGTGCAATCACTTCGGAAAACAATTTTGCCTGTTGTTAAACATCATGTTCCTCTCTCACCTGGGAATTCCACTGTTAAGTACATAAATAAGACAATTGAAAACATATTTCCTCACAAAAACTTGCATGAGAAAGTTCATGTCAGAACTAAATAATAAATAAACATGAAATAAAAATCTAATGACCATCAACTGATGAGTGTGTGAACAAATGTGGTATGCCTATACAATGTGATGCTGTGAAGCACATACTACAGTACTGCAAAGCCTAAAGAAAACTAGTCACAAATGATGACATATTTTATAATTCAATTTATATGAAATCCCCACCACAAGCAAATATAGAGATAAAATATAGATTATTGTTTCCACAACAGATTTGATAGCGCATGACTGCTATTGCATATAGATTTTACTTTGGAATAACAGAAGTGTTCTAATATCAGATGGTGGTGATGGTTCATACTCTGAATGTACAAGAAAGATTTAATTTTGAACATTAAATGGCTAAATATTTGGCACAAAAATTATATCTCAATAAAATTGCTTTTTGAAAAAAAATCATTACTTCATTTTCTCCAATTTGTGATTTTTTTGAGAATTTTCATCATAGCTTAAGAAGAGGTCCTGAAAAGGGATTAATGCTAATAATAGATAAAGAACTCTGGCAACTTTGGCTAAAACTTTCAGGACTATATTGGATAGCAATGGTAAGAGTGGGAATCCATGTCTGGTTCTGGATATTAGTGGGAATGTTTCCAAATTTCCCCATTCAATAAAATGCTGGGTGTGGGTTTGTCATAACTTGCCTTGATTATGTTGAGCAATGTCCTTCTATACCCAGTTTGCTTAAGATTTTCATAATGAAAGGATTTTGTATTTTATCAAATGCTTTCTCTGCATCTATAGAGATAGTCATATGCTCTTCATTCTTAATGTGATGTATCACTTTTATTGATTTGTGAATTTTGGGTTTCTTTTTTAAAGAATTATTTATTTTATTTGAAAGTCAGAGTTACATAGACAGAGAAGGAGAGGCAGAGAGAGAGAGAGAAAGGCCTTCCATCTGCTGGTTCACTCCCCAACTGGCTGCAATGGCCAGAGCTGTGCTGATCTGAAGCCAGGAGCCAGGAGCTTCTTCCAGGTCTCCCACATGGGTGCAGGGGCCCAAGGACTTGGGCCATCTTCCACTGCTTTCCCAGGCCATAGCAGAAAGGTGGATCAGAAGTGGAGCAGCCGGGACTCAAACGAGCACCCATATGGGATGCCAGCACTGCAGATGGCAGCTTTACCCACTATGCCACAGCACTAGTCCCTGATTTGTGAATTTTGAACCATCCTTGCATACCATGGATAAATCCCACTTTGTCAGGATGACTGATTTTTCTGATGTGAACTTGGATTAGATTACCCAGTATTTTATTGAGGATTTTTGCATCTGTGGAACTTTTAACCAGAGCCATTAGGCATGAAAAAGAAATTAAAGGATGCAAATTAGAAAGGAGGAAATCAAACTATTTCTATTTGCAGATGATAGGATTCTATACATAGCAAATCCAAAAGACTCCATTAAGAGACTGTTGGAACTCATAAAAGAGTTTGGGAAACTGACAGGATATAAAATTAACATGCAAAAATCAGTAGCCTTTGCAGACACAGGCAATGCCATGGCTGAGAAAGAACTCCTAGGATCAATTCCACAGCTACAAAAAAATAAATAAATAAATAAATAACTTGGAAAAAATTTAGCCAAGGAGGTCAAAGATCTCTATGTTAAAAATTACACAGTATTAAGGAAAGGAGAAGAAGAAGACACAGAAAAATGGAAAAATCTTCCATGTTCATGGATTGGAAGAATCAACATCATCAAAATGTCCATACTACCAAAAGCAATTTACAAATTCCATGTGATCCTAATCAAAATGCCAATGACATTCTTCTTATATCTAGAAAAAACAATGCTAAAATGTATATGGAAACACAGGAGACTTCAAATAGCAAAAGCAAACTTATATAACAAAAACAAAGCTGAAGTCATCAGAATATCAGATTTCAAGACATACTACAGGGCAGTTATAATTAATGAAGCCTGGTACCGGCACCAAAACAGGCAGGCAGACCAATAAAACAGAATAAAAACTCCTTAAATCAATCCACGTATCTACAACCAACTTACCTTTAACAAAAGAGCTAATATCAATATCCGGAGCAAGAGCAGTCTCTTCCACGGGTGGCGCTGGGTAAACTGCATCTCCACATGAGGAAATATGAAACAAAACCCTTACCTTACACCTTAGACAAAATTCCACTCAAAATGGATCAAAGACCTAAATCTATGGTCCAATGTCATCGAATTCCTAGATAACACTGAGGAAACTCTGCACGACATTGGCATAGGGAAAGACTTCTTGGAAAAATACCCCAGAAGCATAGGCAATCAAAGCCAAAATTGACAAATGGGATTACGTCAAGATGAGAAACTTCTGCACTGCAAAAAGACACTCAGCAAAGTAAAGATGCAACTGACAGAATGGGAGAAGTTATTAGCAAACTATGCAATTGATAAAGGATTAATATACAGAATCTATTAAAAAAAATTAAGAAACTCAACAACAACAACAGAAAACAATCCAGTTAAGAAGGAGGCAAAGGATTTGAACAGACTTTTTTCAAGAGAGTAAATTCAAATGGCTAACAGACACATAAAAACATCACTAGCATCACTAGCCATCTGAAAATGCAAATCAAAGCCACAATGAGGTTTCATCTCATTCCAGTTAGAATGGTTCTCATGCAGAGATCAACAGTAAATGCTGGCTAGGAGGTAGGGAAAAAAGTACCCTAATCCAATGTTGATGGGAATGTAAACTGGTGCAGTCACAGTATGGAGATACCTTAGAAATCTAAATATAGACCTACCATATGATCCAGCCATCCCACTCCTGGGTATTTATCCAAGGGAAATGAAATCGACATATGGAAGAGTTATCTGTACCCCCATGTTCATTACAGTTCAATTCACAATAGCTAAGGTATGGATTCAACCCAGATGTCCATCAGCTGATGACTAGATAAAGGAAATATGGTATATATGAGCTATGGAATGCTAATCAGTGAATGAAATCCTGTCTTTTGCAACAAAATGGATGCAATTGGTAAACAGTATGCTTACTGAAATAAGCCAGTCCCCAAAAGACAGATATCATATGTTTTCCCTGATCTGGGGTAACTATAGAGTACCTAAAATGTAATGTAATGGAGTGAAATGGACATTTTGAAACTCAATGACTATTTACAGCCCTTATCAATACTACTGAGGAACAGTGTTTTGCTCTTTATACTACTCAGTGAACTCTTTACTTAGGGTAGAGTTAACCTTATGTGTGTAAAGTAAACTAAAAATAGATCTTTGTAATAATTAAGAGTGATAACACAATAGCAAGGAGGAAGAAGGGTTGGAGCATGGGCAGGAGGGAGAGTAGTGTGGGAAGTATCACAATGTTCCTAAATCTGTGTATATGAAATACATGAAACTTATATACTGGGAATACAATTTTAAAAAGAACTCCTACAACACAACAACTCAGCAATAAATCTCAATTCGATTTTGAGCTTAGAATGTGAAAAATGTTTCTCCAAATAAGTCATACAAATAAGCAATAAACATACAGAAAGATGTTCAGTATCATGAGTCATTAGTGAAATGTCAAAGCAGGACCACAAAAATTATCACTTCACATTTTTTCTCATAGTAATCTGAGTAAAAATGAGTAAGTTGGCATTAACAAAAATGCAATGAATAAATAACAAATGTTGATGAAGAAGTGAACACGATGATGATGTAAAATAGTGCAGACACTGTAGAAACAAGATTGAAGATTCCTTACAATATTAAATGCACAGTTATTCCAACATCTTGTAAGGAAGCCATAGTTTCTTCTGCTTGCTTGCTTTTCTTTTCTTTTCTTTTCTTTTCTTTTCTTTTCTTTTCTTTTCTTTTCTTTTTTTGACAGGCAGAGTTAGACAGTGAGAGAGAGAGAGAAAGAGAGAGAGAGAAAGGTCTTCTTTCCATTGGTTCACCCACCAAATGCCCGCTATGGCAGGCGCACTGTGCTGATCTGAAGCCAGGAGCCAGGCGCTTCCTCCTGGTCTCCCATGCGGGTGCAGGGCCCAAGCACTTGGGCCATCCTTCACTGCCTTCCTGGGCCACAGCAGAGAGCTGGCCGGAAGATGAGCATCCAGGACAGGACCGGTGCCCCGACCAGGACTAGAACCCGGGGTGCCGGCGCCACAGGTAAAGAATTAGCCAAGTGAGCCATGGTAAAGGCCTCCTCTGCTTTCTGAACATTCTCATGCCAACCAAGGGGAATAAGAAGAAAGATGCTGGAAAGTGAGCCAAGAAAGTTACAGACCCTGTGAACAACGCTGGAGGTAAGCTCAAGCAGCAGTGGTTCAAAAGCAAAGCTCAGGACAAATTTAATAACATAATTTTGTCAAAGCTACATATGGGCCGGCGCCACGGCTCACTAGGCTAATCCTCTGCCTTGTGGCGCCGGCACCCCTCTTCCAGGCCAGCTCTCTGCTGTGACCAGGGAGTGCAGTGGAGGATGGCCCAAGTACTTGGGCCCTGCACCCCATGGGAAACCAGGAGAAGTACCTGGATCCTGCCATTGGATCAGCGTGGTGCGCCAGCCGCGGTGCGCCAGCCGCGGCGGCCATTGGAGGGTGAACCAACGGCAAAAGGAAGACCTTTCTCTCTGTCTCTCTCTCTCACTGTCCACTCTGCCTGTTTAAAAAAAAAAAAAAAGCTACATATGGAACTCTGCAAGGAAGTTCTTAACTAAAAGCTTATAACGCCCACTTATGGTCTCTGAGATAATGAAAATTCCCAGTTCCCTGTCCAGGGCAGCCTTCGGCAGCTACTTACTAAAGGATGTTTCACATTGGTTTCAAAGCACAGAATGCAAGTAATTTATACCATAAACACCAACAGTGGAGATGCGCCAGCTGCTGGTTAAGATGTAGGAACTTGTCCAGTGAGTTGCACATTTTGAAAAATAAAACTTCATTAAGTAAAAAAAAAAATCAAAGCTAAATACAGAATTACCATAAAACCTAGCAATCCTACTGCTAGATATAATGTCCAAAAGAATTGAAAGCAGGGACTGAAATAGATACTTTGTGTTACAACGTTCATAGCAGCATTATTTACAATAGGCAAAAGGTGGGGAAAATCCAGCAAAGAATTAGCAGATGAGTTTGTAAGCAAAATGCGGTATACATACAATGGAATATTATTCAACAACAAGAATAATAATATTCTTTTTTTATTTTTATTTCTTTTTTTTTTTTTTTTTTGACACGCAGAGTTAGTGAGAGAGAGAGACAGAGAGAGAAAGGTCTTCCTTCCATTGGTTCACTCCCCAAATGGCTGCTATGGCCGGTGTGCTGCGCCAATCCGAAGCCAGGAGCCAGGTGCTTCCTCCTGGTCTCCCACACGGGTGCAGGGCCCAGACACTTGGGCCATCCTCCACTGCCTTCCCAGGCCACAGCAGAGAGCTGGACTGGAAGAGAAGCAACCGGGACAGAATCTGGCACCCCAACCGGGGCTAGAACCCAGGGTACCGGCGCCACAGGTGAAGGATTAGTCTAGTGAGCCTCGGCGCCGGCCAAGAATAATAATATTCTGATACATTTACATGAGACCTTGACAGACATGCTAAGTGACAAAAGGGATACACCAAAGGGTAGTCTTCTCTTTCTCTACCTTGCCCTCTTTTGTAACTTAGCCTTTCAAGTAAATAAATAAATTAGTATTTTAAAAATCGGTAACAATTTTTAAATTTTATATTGTGTATTTTACAACAGAAAAAAATATAAAAAAGAAATTCTTCCTTCCAGCTCTCCTGAACTTTTACATCATTTACTCGGAAATGTTTAAAATTTCTGTGTTTTGTGCTGAATAACTTCTGTTGCCCTTTAAAGTTACTTACATTTATTTGACCTTTGTAGAGGATGAAATTATGAAGTCTCCATGTTTTTGTAACCTTTCTCATACTTAAAATTTAATATAAATATCCACTATTGTCTTTTATTCAAAATCAGCACAAAGTGTCTTCTAACACATCCCATGCTTAAGTCTTTTGCCTGTATCAGAAACTTTTGTGTGAGTCTTTTTGGATATTTCCTTATTTCTCTCAGGTTGGAAAAAATGGAAAATGCATTTTGGAGAGAACACAAATACTAAATGCTTTGTAAAATTTAATTTTTAGTGAAAATAAGGTGTCAGATTTTTTACAAGACAGTGTACATGGCTTTATTCTTTTCTATCTTCTACTCACAACTTTGAATTCTCATTTTATTTTTGTTCCCAGTTTTCCATACACATTTATTCTTGTTATGTGGTTACACAGAATTAATCTCATCTAGTAATTTCCCTATAGTGTCTTTTAATTTCTAATTCCATATGGCTACGTGCTGGCCACCTCCCCCCGACCTTGTGTCTGCCATGAACTTAATGAAAATTCTCACTAATCCATCTCTCAGGTCAGACATGCCATTTGCCTCTGAGGGTTCTGGTGGAAATTAATGAGTTCATTGTTCCAGTGCTCTGTGAAGACTTGAATTTCAGAGATGCTATGCCAAAAGCCCCAAAACAACATTTGTGTTATGAAAAGTGAAAAATAAAATTTATGATTTTTAGTGCATGTTAGGAGTTTTAGGTATTGAAAGTAAGGGACTCAGCCATTAGAAAGGCATGTAGAGCATGAAAGGCAGTAGAAAACTTTAGGACATCCTTATATAGTGGTACAGAACATTTAGGGGTTAGAGGAAATTTATAATCAAAATATTTGAGAGATACAAATGTCTCAAAAACAAATTTACACTACGATTGTAATACCTTAGGAAGTTCCAAAATGAAAATGGTAGACAAGTGATAATACCCAGGTTAATATTAACTTACGGGCCAGCGCCACGGCTCACTAGGCTAATCCTCCGCCTTGCCGCGCCGGCACACCGGGTTCTAGTCCAGGTCGGGGCGCCGGATTCTGTCCCGGTTGCCCCTCTTCCAGGCCAGCTCTCTGCTGTGGCCAGGAGTGCAGTGGAGGATGGCCCAAGTGCTTGGGCCCTGCACCTTCATGGGAGACCAGGAGAAGCACCTGGCTCCTGCCTTGGGATCAGCGCAGTGCACCGGTCGCAGCGCACCGGCCGCGGCGGCCATTGGAGGGTGAACCAAAGGCAAAGGAAGACCTTTCTCTCTGTCTCTCTCTCTCACTGTCCACTCTGCCTGTCAAAAAAATAAAAAT
Organism: Oryctolagus cuniculus; assembly: GCF_964237555.1. Taxonomy (NCBI): domain Eukaryota; kingdom Metazoa; phylum Chordata; class Mammalia; order Lagomorpha; family Leporidae; genus Oryctolagus; species Oryctolagus cuniculus. The sequence continues at coordinate 75,275,787 of NC_091440.1, read as the reverse complement.
TAAAAAATATATATATTAACTTACTATATAGTTCCCATACACTGTTAGTAGAATGATACAGTCTTATCTGTGGTGCCATCTTGGGCTTTGACCCCACGTCATTTTGTACAATAAGCTTTATTCGAAGCCCAATCTGACTTACTAGAAGTCAGGTGACCAAAGGGCACAACCATAAGCATCAGCACCACCCTCACCCTAACAGGATTTGCTGCTCTCACTTCCTTACCTCTGCAAAGCTATGTTAGACCTGTTCTCCCAGTACAGGCTGCTGTTCTCTCGTGCACAGGGAGGCAGCCTGTAAAATCGCCTCAAAACACACCAAACACCGGAGTAAGGGAAAGGGTTTATTGGGGAAAATCCAGCAGATGGCAGGGAAGGAGCAAAGAAGGAAAAAGAGAAAGAGAGAGAGAGAGGAGAGCAGATAGTGAAGAGAGAAGAGAGAGAGCAGAAAAGAGGAGCCGAGAGAGAGAGAGAGAGAGAGAGAGAGGAGATGAGAGAGAGGGAGAGGAGTGAGAGAGGAGAGAGAAGAGAAAGGAGAGAGCCATGTGTTCAGGAACAGGTCCCTTTAAAACGTTGCCGGAGGGTGGGCAGGGAAGCAGGAGCAGCGAATCCCATTAGGATGGGGGTGGAGCTTGACACCGGTGGTTAGGCCAGGTGGCCACCTGGCTTCCAGCAACGGTGGTGGGGGCTAGAGCCTAGGATGGTGCCAGGGTGTAGATTGTGCCATAGATATGACTGTGCCATTTTCCTAACACAGCCTGTCTGGTTTCCCCCACTCAACAATAGATCTCCCTTACTCCAGTGTTTGGTGTGTTTTGTGGTGACCTTTCATTGGTGCCGAAACCCGGGAGCAGGCTCTCTCATCAACCTTGCCCTCCCCTCAGGGATGTGAGCTGCTTCAGGATCCTGGACTTCTGCCAACCACAAACCTCACCCCAGACCTCCTTCTTCACCACTGAATGCTCTAAAATCTCATCCACATACTGGCTCTCAAAATTCCGAGGTAAGACAGAGAATGGGGAATTTTCTCTCAGTGACCACCACAGGTTGTGATTCTACTCTGCTTCATCTCGAAGTCCTAGTACCAGGCACCACAACCTCCCATGGGCTTCACACCTTCCATGGGTCACTGCCTTGCCACAGGCTTTATGCATTTCCCCTGGCGCTACACCTTACCACTGACTCTATGCATTCCACAGGCTCTATGCCTTACCATGGGCTTTACGCCTAACCAAGGGCTCTACAGCTTTCTGCAGGTGTTAGGCCTCGGACTCCAGTGGGTGTGTGGGTAACGACCCCTACTCTCTGTTCCCATACCCTCCCTGTCAGATGGCCATGATCTTGGAGCCAGTCCTACTCCACAGGTCATTGTGAGAACTTCTTTATCCCGTGTTCTGTCCAACCCTCCTCTCAGTTGCCTCCTACTTCCAAATGGCCACTTAACAGCACATTTTATCCTGACATTCAGGATATCTACCACTTCTGTGAGCATTTGGAAAAGTGGAAAAAGATTTCCTATGTCTAAGCCTTCTATCTCTGCCAATAATCTCTGGCTCAAACTCTCTTAACTTCCAAAGCTTTCCCTAAAAAGCCAAACTGCAGCTCTTGCTGTCTTGCTCACTGTTCCTCCCTCTCCTTCCTGGGAATTCTAAGCTCCTGCTTGCCCTTGTCTCAGAACCAGCCCTTGTCCATGTTTACCCCGCCCCCCGCCTTATCTATGACCCTTTCTAACACCCCCTTCTAGAGAAGAAAGGGCAAGCTTGGGAATGGCCATCTCCATGCCATCGACCTCTGACCCTGGTCCTCCAACTGGTCTTTGCCCCTCCCACTACTGATCCAATTTTTCCATAAGAATAACAAGGGCTTGACAGTTCCATCCTTTTGAGCGCACAGTTTATTGTACACAAGTCGCCTATCCCACCCTTCTGATGGCTCTTTGTGCTATCATGAGCAAACCAGACAGGATAAAGGATTGCAAATCAAGTCTTTTGATGCATTTTGACCCTGACTTGTAACTGAATGTCAAATTCTTAGAAACTCTATTTCCTGGTCCCATTAGCAAGCATTTCCTAGATATTTCATTCGTTAGCTCTGGATTAAAGTTTAATTATCCGGGACTGGACTGTGGCATTTTTCTGTGATTATTCCTATCATTTACCTTGGATTTCTTTTGTACTTTTACTTGGGGATTTTCTGCCTTCGTATCCTTTCATGATGGGGAGTTCCTTTCTGTGCTTATGTGTGTTGGTGTGACAAACACCTCACCTTCTCTCCTCCAAGATGAGGAATGCCCAGGTTTCAGTCCCCAATGTGTTCGACACTCATCTGCACAACCATATGAAGTGTACTTGTGATCTGTGCAGTCTTCCCTGTAAGCAAGGCTCCCTCTGCTATGAGCTGATCCATGTAATCAAAGAGCTCTGAGAGTGTGCATCAGCACTCAGTGATTGCCCAGAAACCCTTCTACACCCTTCCTCCTCTAATGCCATCACAGTGCTTTCTCAGTCTTAGCACCCACGGTTCTCATGGTCAAGGAGTACAAGAGGGATCATTCCACCCACTAGTCTGTCCTATCTGGGCATGCAGGGAGACTGAAGTGTTCCCAGAGCCACTGCCTGTGTGTGTTCTGCCCCACTTGAATGGGCCCAATCCTCTAAGCCAGACTCAAAATCAGTGGGGAACATGGGTTTTTCTCTCTGGTAAAATCTCCAGGTCACAGGCATGCATGACACTCATCAGCCGTGGCCCTACTGGCTTCACAATTGTGTTGGGCATGTAGGAGAGTCCCGCAGGCGGCACTTCCCTTCCTAAGGGATGGCTCCCTCTCCCCACCCATTGCCAGTGTGTGCAGCTTGCCAGGTGGAGGCCGTCCCTGTCCATTGATCTTGAACTGGCATTGTTGATCCTGTTGACCTGGGGTGGGGGGGGGGAGAGCATCCCTGATAGTTGTTGGGTGTGTGCGCAAGAGCTGGAACAGCTACTACTTGCTTATGTTCAAAAAATGGCAGCAGCAGGTTGCTGCAGTTGCAAGTTGCGGATGTCAGGGCAGAAGGGGAGAGAGAGGTGGGCTTCTCCCCCATCTCCGTCCCTGAGTGGGCAGTTGCCCTGCTGCTCTGAGGGATCCCAGCTGGACTCAAAATGGTACAGTCCACGAGGCTCTCCCTCCAGCTGTATCAACCATGACACGGGCCTGTGCCATTTAACATCTCCTTATTTGCCAGGGCAGGTGCTTTTTTTCAGTTCCAAGTTGCTGGGTTCTTTGTTGTTATCTTGCTCCTTGTTGCATGTCTGCACCTTCCACATAGGTCCAGGCCATTTCTACTTCTTTTGCAGGTCCTCCCACTGAAGTTTCCACCACAGCCTTACCCTGAGAGTGTACTTTCTCCATTTTTTTTCTATTAATTTTGCTTAGCCTAGATCAGACTGCCCTGTCACTAGTCCACCATATTGGAAACCCCGTTTTTATAGCTTTTGGCGTAAAAAAAATACTCAAAGAATGACATCTACTCCTTCGTAGTCTGTCTCTTTAGTATCAGAGTTTACTCTCTGCAATCCATTATTCTTACTGAGACAAAGTTCCTAAAAAACATCTGGGTGCCTATAGGATAAGTTCGTTCTTTATACTGAAATACACTGCCCTTCAATTTGGCCCTATTTTTTCCATCTTTATGTCTTATTTCACTATTATTAACCGTTTACAGAATATAAATTATGTTTGAATCAGAATAGTAGGCTGTGCCCAATGCTTTCAGGTTCTTTGCATTCTTCTTCTGCCATACTAAATGGTAGGAAATGGGCCTTGTGCAAAACACAATAATGAGACATTGATGCTATTTTGGCCTAGACTTTCAAGAATCTGGTTTCTGGGAGAAAGATGACTATTAGGTATTAAGGTAGAAATTAACCTAAGGAAAATAAATGACCTGCAGCAAGGAATGTAGCAGTCTCAGAAGCAAACCTCGGAAATAACCCAGCATTTTACACAACAAAGTCCTGCCCGAATACTCCTCATAACTTGATATGTGGTCCCGGACTTGTCTCCGCCTCCCCCAGGAAAAACCTCTCTGCCTAATTCCAAGAAGCTTACCCCATCAGATAATGGGTAATAAACCCTTAGGAGGAATTTCACCCATTTCATACCCAGAAAGTCTTTTGTCCAGAAGAGGGTAGGAGAAGTAGAAACAGTGGGAAGAAGTGGACCCCATAGCTTTATAAGTCCCTGTCTGAATGTAGACAAGGCACACTTTTCCAGATTTGACTCAAAAGTTGCCATCCATTCTGATGAATGTACTACCATGATAAACCTTGCTACCTTGCTCACTGCTACTGTCGGTCCCACACCTGAAATTCTTTCTTATGGGAAGGCAAGGACCTCTATTCCAGCTATCTTGGCTAGCATGACTATCAGAGAGCAACACTGTTAGGCAGAAAAGGAATTTCCTCTTAGCGGACGAAGAAATAAGGTTGGATGACTCCACTCACGTTTGAAATCATATTTTCTAGATTTACAGCACTCTCATTTTCCGTTGCTTTACTTGGCATACTCTGAGTGTTCCTTATTGCTCTCTCTAAAGTCATTGTTCAGTCAAGTCTCAATGACACCCCAGATACTCAGCCAGGAAGTTGTCCTATCCTGGTGCAGCCATAATGACCAGTTCTGTGTTGTCTTATCACTTTATGAAATAGCACATACTGTTCACTGTCTTCACTGGAGTATGACCTCCTAAAAGGAAATGCAATCTTATTTTAGGTTAAGTTATCTGAGAATCTAGTAGAGGAACAAAGATGCACGTGATGTACTAAGGAAATGAACTCAGAATAGAGGGTTGAGAAAAGTAAAATTTGACAGAGGAAAGAACTGGGCTCTTGTCATCGAGTCAGAAGTCATCTTGCAGGATGCCAATAGAGAACTCTGGACCACAAATTGCAGTACAAAATTTGTCCTATTTTAAGCCACTGGCATCAGGGTCAGGCAATCATTTCCTGTAAGCTGACCATGTTCCTCTTCATCTCTGCCCAGTTCTCTAGAGGAGAGAAGAGCTATGAATCCTGGACAGTCACATGTGCAGCAATGGACAATGAGTATGATGAAAGGTGAGGGCTACTTGCTCAGAGCAACAAAATCTTCAAAACTTTCTACCGAACTTTTTTTTCTCATTTTTTTTTTGTGATACTGTAAAAGTTATTTATTCAGGATACTTTTTAAAAGGAAAATAAACTACAAAATTACTTACTTTTGATAGTATATTGGGTTTTATAATTACATTAAGATGTGAATGGTGTAATATAGTTACAAGTAATACACCTCAAACAAAACAATGAGGCCATATGTAATGATAAACACACTAGATTGTGCTCAGTAGACATTTATTGAATATGGGAATTATCTACTTTTCTATCCAATTGCATAGTACAATGTTTTGCCCACTGTTAAGGGCTCAATAAATATTCACTGAACATACTGATTAGGAAAGAGGTGACAAGAGATGGACCCCCTCAGCTGGATGTCAAGTATAATTGTAATCTACGTGGGAAAAAGTGGTTAAAGAAGTCAACTGTAGGTTCTACCCAACTTTAGATCCAAGCAAACACTATCTTTATCTATGAGCTCTCAAACACATTTACTACATCTTTAAATGAATTATCCTATTGTAACTGTGAACGAAGTTGAGTTCCTCACCCCAAACATTTGAAGTGAATGCTAAGTTGGGTGGCAGTTAGTGGGTGAGATAAAATTCTTAATACACACAATATAAAGCAGGATATCATAATTTCTACAAGATATATACATAGATTTTGTGAAACTACAAATGAGGGGCAAATCCCATCTCCAAGTGCTCAGGGAAGAACAAGTGGGATGTATAACCTTTATGAAACCATTTGTTCTGAAGAAGAAAAGATAATATTCCAACAGGTATGAGCTACATTATAAACCTCACAGAGGCAAAGATGTATGAATTGAAGAGAGAAGTCACTGCTAACTGCTGCTCAGAGAAGATATATAGCTACCACTTAGCGTCTGAGGATATTGGTTCCAGACCACTGTGGGTACCCAAATCCGCCAATGTTTAAGACCTTTATGTAAAATTTCATGTAATTTCTAATATAATTTAAATAACCTCTAGATTACTTTTAACACTTAATATAATATAAATACTATATATAATAGTTATTTTACCCTTGTTTATACCACTTTGTTTAAGGAATAAAAACAAGAAAAACAGTCTGTACATATTCAGTACAGGGGTATTTTTTCCCAGATATTTCTGATCTCCATTCGTTGAATCTATAGGTGCGGAGCTCACAGTTCTGAAAGATAAACTGTATTACATTGTATCTGTTTCATAGTATAAGAGCAGTAAGCGGTAAATATGGCTAAGAAGATTAATTGAAGGAAGTAGAGATATAGGATATTTAATCCTTAGCAGAGAAATTTGGTTTAACTCTGTAGATAATGAGAAGCCATTACAGATTTTTAAAAATATTTATTTATCTGAAAAACAGAGTGAGAGAGACAGATAAATATATATAGAGAGAGTTGCTAGCTGCTCTGCTTTGGATCCATCTTCCTGCTAATGTAATTGAGAGGCAGCAAATGATGGTTCAAGTACTTGGGTCCCTGCCACCCAAGTGGGAGATGCAGATTGAATTTCAAGCTCCTGACTTTAGCCTGGCCCAGCCCTGGCTGTTGTGGGCATTTGGGACCTGAACCAGCTGGTAGGAGACATCTCTTTTGATTTTTCTTCCTTTCTCTCTCTCTTGTTCTGTCTCTTTCTCTGGCACTCTGCACTTCAAGTAAAAATAAATGAAAGACATTTTAAAAACCCATAATCATACTATTCAGACAACACATGGAAAAAAGATCATGGCTACATTGAATGAATGCCTTTGGAAATTTTACATGTTATATGAAATGATAACATAATTTTTGGTAAGTTAGTTAAAATATTATGTATATTACTTAACAGTACAACCAATTTAATATCAATTGATGTGTTCAAATAGATACATTAGATTTTCCAGTCATATAATTTTGCCAGGGAAGAATTTATTATTGCTAATCTTCACAAAATTCTCCAACATAAAATTTTATGATTTTCAGTGATAAAATTGAAACTGCAAAAGGTTAAAACTTGCTTAAGGGCATAGAACACTAATTTTAAAATTAGAATTCATTCTTGAGGCATCAGCTTTAAAAGAGCCTATTATCTATTTGCAGAAAGATACTCAAAATACAAACTAAAGTAGTGGGCAATGAGAAGCTTATCCCCAATTAAATGACTGGAGCAAGGAACAGCCATTGTATTAGTTTTCCATGCTGTGCTAACAAGTTACCACAAACTTAGTGACTTAAAACAACACAAATTGATTGTCTTAAGATTCTGGAAGTGAGAAGTCATGAGTCTCACTGAGCAAAAACCAAGGTGTACATGAGACTATATTTTTTCTTTAGGTTTAAAGGATCATTTTGCAATGGTCAGAAGCATCCAGCCTGCAGGCCACATAAGGTCCACAAAATCATTTGATTTGGCCCTGCCAAGGCAAACATAGGTGACACTAGAAATTCAATATATCTGTAGCAGGCTAATTTTTAAGTTGATAACTTCATATGCACTGCAAACCATGTCATCAATATCCAAATGGCCCTTGGCAGAGAAAGGTACCCAACTCCTGTTAGAGGCTGCTTGTATTCCTTTATCTACGGCTCCCTTCCAACCAGTAGGAAGATATCCTTATCTGAAGCTCTTTATATCAATCACATATGCAAAGTCTCTTTTGCAATGTAAGGTAACATATTAACCAGTTCGAAGAATTTTTTTTTTTTTTTTTTGACAGGCAGAGTTAGACAGTGAGAGAGAGAGACAAAGTGAAAGGTCTTCCTTTTTCCGTTGGTTCACCTCTCAAATGGCCGCCACGGCCGGCTTGCTGCACCGATCTGAAGCCAGGAGCCAGGTGCTTATCCTGGTCTCCCATGCAGGTGCAGGGCCCAAACACTTGGGCCATCCTCCACTGCCTTCCTGGGCCACAGCAAAGAGCTGGACTGGAAGAGGGGCAACCGGGACAGAATCCGGTGCCCCAACCGGGACTAGAACCTGGGGTGCCGGCGTCGCAGGAGGAGGATTAGCCTGGTGAGTCGCGGCTCTGGCCAGTTCCAAGAATTTTGACAGGGTCACATTTGTGTCCATTGCCCTGCCTGTCCCAATTGAGAAAGGTTGCATAGCACTTAAACATAACATTAGAGGGTTAGGGTCTGACATTTGACTAAAAGGAATAATACAATAATCCTCTTAGCTTGAGGGATACATTTGAAGCCTCGCAATGCATGACTGGAATCAATGGGCAGTATCAAATACTATATACCATTTTCTCCTGTACATATATACTTATGATAAAGCTTATTTATAAATTAGCCACAGTAATAAATTTAGCAATAATAACTAATAATAAAACAAAGTGATTATAATAACATACTGTCATCAAGATTATGCCATTGTGGTCTCTCTAAAAATACCTCATCAGGGCCAGCACTGTTGTGTAGTGGGTAAAGCCGCCACCTACAGCACCAGCATCCCATATGGGCGCCAGTTCGAGTCCTGGCTGCTCCACTTCCAGTCCAGCTCTCTGCTGTGGCCTGGGAGGGCAGTGGAGGATGGCCCAAGTCCTTGGGCCCCTGCACCCACATGGGAGACCCAGAAGAAACTCCTGGCTCCTGGCTTTGGACCTGCACAGCTCCAGCTATTGCAGCCAACTGGGGAGTGAACCAGCAGATGGAAGACTCCAACCCTCTCTCTGCTCCTCCTTCTCTCCCTATGTGTAACTCTTTCAAATAAATAAATAAATCTTTTTAAAAAATTTTAAAAATTAAAAAATATAAAAATACCTTATCTTACTGTGCACACCACTCTTGTGATGATGTAAAGAGGACACAACGCCTACATGAATAACATAGGTACTGTGTTGTAGCTTTGGGCCATGGCAAAAGTGTTATAGTAACATGAGTGCTGCCACACCACAACAGTTGATCTGCCAAGCAAGAGAGCTCATTAGTGACTAACAGGTGGGAAGCATAAACAGTATGGGTACATTTGCAAAAGGATGACTCATGGCCTGAGCAGGACTGAGCCAGACAGTGTGAGACTTCATCATGCCATTAAGAATGGTGTGATATTTAAAACTTGTGAAACATTTACTTCCAGAATTTTCCGTGTAGTGTTTCAGACTGTTGTTGATCATGGGTGACTGAAACCATGGAAAATGAAGCTACTCCAGTCCATACCCATTTCCATGTCTCCCCCTCAAAACAGTTCTCTTACCAAGTAAGTCCAGACGCACCTTTCTAAATCATGCTTTGCTACCTCTTTTCTTGTTTCTCCAGTTTGCATAGGTGGACACTTTCCTTAAACTCCTGTGCTCACATGGTCTATACTCTGTATTTGTCACAGAAGTAACCATAGTTTTGCCTTTTAAAATGTAGGTCGCTATTATAATGTAAATATCCTAAATTTCCAAATATATCCTAGATCCTTCAAAATTATGTCATATTCTCATATTCTTGCTATCCCAACTTATATCACATAGCCTTACCCATAAAGGTTCTCAGTAGAAGTTTGCAGATGATTATTGCAACTATTTTAGTCTTTGGGTTCAAAAGTTCTGAAGTATATGTGGATAAAATGGGAGGTGGTATTTCATTAGTTTATTTGTAGAAAATAGACATGCAGGAAATATTAGGTAGTTCAGAAGCCAGGAGATTTATTGGGTAGCCAAGATAAAAGTCATAACTTAAAATGGAGGTCAGAACTCTGAAATGATACAATATCAAGAAGTAATACCCTATAAGAAATAGTAATATAGGATATTTCAAATGTCAGCATGTATGTATAATAATTAAGTAATCATGATGATTTTTCTAGATAAATTCTTAGGGATAAACCCAATCACTTTCTAATTTACTGGAGAACTCCAAAGCTCTGATATATCATATATTGTAGTTCTTATATCATTGGAAGTTATATTATTCAGGATATAAAATATTCCTGAGGAGGTCTATTTTTATTTGTGTTTCCTAAGTAGGTGAATCTTTTTTTTAAAGATTTATTGATTTATTTGAAAGAGTTGGGGCCAGTACTATGACTCACTTGGTTAATCCTCCACCTGCAGCACCAGCATCCCATATGAGCGCTGGGTTCTAGTCCCGGCTGCTCCTCTTCCAGTCTAGCTCTCTTCTGTGGCCCGGGAGGGCAGTGGAGGATAGCCCAAGTGCTTGGGCCCCTGCACCCACATGGGAGACCAGGAAGAAGCACCTGGCTCCTGGCTTCGGATCAGTGCAGCGCCGGCCGTGGCTGCCATTTGGGGAGTGAACCAACCGAAGGAAGACCTTTCTCTCTGTCTTTCCCTCTCACTGTCTATAACTCTGCCTGTCAAGTAAATAAATTTATAAAAATAGAGTTACACAGAGAGAGGAGAGGCAGAGAGAGAGAGAGAGAGAGGTCTTCCATCCTCTGGTTCACTCCCCAGATGGCCATAACTGCCGGGCTATGCCGATCTGAAGCCAGGAGCCAGGAGCCAGGAGCTTGTTCCCGGTCTCCCAAGTGGGTGCAGGGGCCCAAGGACTCGGGCCATCTTCTACTGCTTTCCTAGGCCATAGCAGAGAGCTGGGCAGGAAGTGGAGCAGCTGAGTCTCCAACCAGCGCCCATATGGGATGCCAGCGCTTCAGGCCAGGGTGTTAACCTGCTGCGCCAAAGCACCGGTCCCATTTCTTAAGTAGATAATTCTTTAACTCCATCTGGATCTTCCAAATGGGTGGCAGGGAACCAAGCACTTGGGCCATTCTCTGCTGCTTTCTCAGCCCCATTATCAGGGAGCTGGATTGGGAGCAGAGCAGCCAGACCTGGAACAGGTACCAAAATATGGGACACTGGTGTTGCAAGCAGAGGTTCAACCGTCTGCACCACGACATCAGCCCGTAATATGAATCTGACTTCAGCTGAGAAGAGGTATGACGCGGATTGTCAAGGACTGGCTCCAAATAATTTTACTCTAGAAAATCGCCAAACCATTTCCAAATTAGTTATCCCTTTCAATGTGCTACCAAAGCACAATTCTCCTTGTTCTGTTCTAACACTAAGTATTGTTTTACTTTTGTACTTTGTTTACATTACCATGATTTTTACTGGCCTGACAGTTTTTTATGGAATTTTTTTCTTTTTGTTTGCTTGCTTTTTTAATACTGGTAAACTTGCACATTAAAAAGATTCCATAAATGTTTATTAAATGTGTGCTTTAAGAACATATGGAAGTTTGGAACTTCTACCACCTGATTCTGGGATTTTTTTCCCTCAGAGGCATCTGTCAAGTTTGAAGCAAACAGAAGACCGTGGAACCAGCACAGGAAGTGAGCAGCAACACAAGTGAGACTGAAGCAAACCCTTCAAAGGTAGAATCAGATTTTATTTAACTTCACAACACTCACCATAGTTACAAGAACACTGGGACACATTTCAGATGCTCAAAAAAGATTTACTGAATGAATGTTAAATCCTACTCTGACCCTGATAATTGTAAAAGCAAAGAAAAATTAACCCCAAATATTGAGCACTATTTTGCCAGTGAGAGCATATGTTAGAAAACGGGAAATTTGTATCACCTACTATATATTCCAGCTATGTTCAATTTCTGATGATATGGTCTCTTCTAAGTTGCTGATGCTATTAGAATTAACTAACTCAGAAAAGTTTTTGCAGGCTCACTCCATGTATAATTCTTTTTCTGGTAACAACACTGTAAGTTACATGTGAGTCCATGATTTTTAACAAAGGTTATACATTTATATGACATATAATAATTATATTGCAATATATGCAAAATCCAGATTCAATGTGTCATCCCATTTATAATGTCTTTATGTTAATGAGTGTGGACAGTAATTATAATCATCACATCTTAATAGGAACATCAACATCACTCTCCATTTAGGAAGCACTTTTCCAGGCTTCCCAGTGGCATACTGTGATATCAGTTTACTCTGCAATAGCATAAATGGTGCTCTATATAACAAAATCATGAATAATTGTAAAGCTTCTGGTACTCAACTGTACCAGATGGCTTAACTATAGGGAAATTCAAATGAATGGTATTATATTCCTCAGACATCTGGAAAACTTCTAACAACATATGGAGCCGAGGACTAGCACTCTCGGTATGCTTTAATGGCAAAATCATTAACATTTGCAAAAGTGAAATTCTGATATGGCAGCTTTTTGCCACATCTATTGTTGTTCAAACTTTCTACAGTTTTCTTAATACCAACTCATGCAAACATTTATGAATTGACTGAATAATTAACAATCTATAGATGGAATGTATTTTTGTAGCACAAGGTGAATTGTGTGAGTTGAAAAGAAAAGAAACCAATGTATAATTTAACCTGTTACAGAAATAACCAATGCTTTAACGGCAGAGTGTTTTATTTTAATCATATGGTATACTATCCACCAAATAATAGTAACTGACCATTTAATTCATATTTCATTCTTTATAATTCTGTTCTCACATTTAGTGCTTAAGATATTTGTTTGAATTATATATAAACCTGACACTGGCCTCTGGTACTTTTCAGTTTCTGATTTCTTTTTTCCTTTTTTTTTTTCACATGCAGAATTCTTTTTATTGGGTAACATTTGAAAAATCATCTCTCGAATATTTTTATGGATTGATAAACAACTGTTGTAAGTAAAATTTGTCTAAAATTATATAAGACTCCTGCAGTTGACTATTGTAACAATTCAGTAGGATCAAAAATAATCTTTAAAAGAGAAGACATTAGGCCTATTTGTTAAGATGCTGGTTCAGCACCCACATGTCATACTGGAGTTCTAGGTTTGAGCACTGGCTCTGCTTCTGAATCCAGCTTCCGGCCAATGCATACCCTGGGAAGCTACATGTGATGGCTCAAGTATTTGAGTCCCTGCTACCCATGTGGGAAACCCAGACTGAATTCCTGGCTACTGTATGTAACCCCAGTCCAACGTTTCCTGCCGTGGGCATTTGGGAAGTAAACCAGCAGTCAATCTCTTTCTCTCTCTCTCTCTCCCCCTCTCTCTCTCTTCACTCTCTCATTCTTTCTCCCTTACTTCCTATCTTTTCCTTTTTCTTCTTTCATCTTACTCTTTGTATCTCAAATAAATAAATATTTTTAAAAATAATCTCTAAGGACAATCAGAGTTCAATTAGGGTAGCACCTTAGTAATTATTAAACTAATAAATACTTTATAACTAAATGATTACATAAATGCACTTTCAACATTTTAACAAATTTCAAATGATGAAGGTTATAAATAAATTAAAAGGAATAAAAATGAAAGGAAGGAAATAAGGAAGGGAAAAAGACTAGGCAGAAGGAGAGAGAGAAGAAAGGAGACAGGCGGCGGGACAGAGGAAGGCAGGTGTTGACTAAATTACATCCCTGTAAAGAGGAGCAGAAGGTCAGACATGGTTTTAAAAAAATTACCTAGAGATGATTTATATCCCTTGGCAGGACACCAGGAACTACAGCTGATGTCTTCATCTTACCTTAGATCTAATGACTTTGCTAAGTTCACTTATTATTCCTAATAATTTATTTGACATTTTTTGGAATTTCTAAACATATAATCAAAAACTTTCTGAGTATATTTTGAAGCCTTACCTTGGTTTGTAGACATTATCATGCAGTATATTTTCACATACGGTTTATAACGAAAACTCTCTTTTTCTAAAACCTTAATTGCTCATATGCTAAAACTTCTCTCCATGCCCTACATAATTCTTTTATATATTTTGTATGAACTTTTCCTCTATAGACAACACTTTGATCCTCTTTTTCAGATCTGTCTTGCAGGTCATTGGTCCTGTCTGATGTCTTTAATTTTCTACTATGAAATCTATTGAAATCTTAACTTTGGTTAATAAGCTTTTCTGCTGTTTTCCTGTGTGAATTTTGGTTCTTTATTAAGTCCTCCATAATTTTCTCCATGATCTTGCACATTTAGTGATATATTGTACTTGTCACTGCTTGAAAACCTGAATCTCAACCACTAAGTTGTCAGTTTCTTTCATCTGTTTTTCACTTGACTTCAGCAGTGAGTCTATCATGGTTTCCTTGTGTATTTTGTTTCAATTGTGCCAGGTAAGTTTAGAAAAGATGTTGGACATTTTGTTTATAATATTGTAGAGAATCTGGATGTTGTTATCTACTTCCAAAGCTTAACAGTTAGGTAGGAAGGAATATAGGCAGTGAATTATTCTGATCTTATCAACTATCAGTTTGCATTTCAGGTTTGTCTTTTCTTCTAGGCTGTTACACTTCCATTCAGGCCATGGCAATCACTTGATCACTTTAAGGGTATGGTCTCTGGTGTCAGAAGTTGAAGCTTAACCATACATCTGCTTAAAACTCAGCCCAATATTTTAACCTCTCAGCTGTTTTTCCCTGTTGGAATTCCTGGAGTTATTTTCTGTGTATGCACAGTTTATATAAAAGTGCATTTCTGGGACCAGCACCCTGGTGCTGCGTCGTCATTCCATGTGGGCGCCGGTTCTAGTCCCAGCTGCTCCTCTTCTGGTCCAGCTCTCTGCTGTGGCCTGGGAAGGCAGTGGGAGATGGCACAGGTCATTGGGCCCCTGCACCCATGTGGGAGACCGGGAAGGGACTCCTGGCTCCTGGCTTCAGATCGGTGCAGTTCCGGCTGTTGTGGCCATTTAGGGAGTGAACCAACAAAGGGAGGACTTTTCTCTCTGTCTTTCCCTCTCACGGTCTGTAACTTTAACTTTCAAATAAAATAAATCAAAATCTAAATAAATAAATAAATAAATTTTTAAATGTGCATTTCTTGGCAATTCTTTTCTTATTTTATTTTATTTTATTTATTTGAAAGAGTTACAGAGAGAGGTAGAGACAGAGAGAGAGGTCTTCCATCCGCTGGTTCACTCTCCAGATGGCTGCAACGGCTGGAGCTGTGCTGATCCGAAGCCGGGAGCCAGGAGCCTCTTCTGAGTCTTCCACTTGGGTGCAGGGGCCCAGGGACCTGGGCCATCTTCTACTGCTATCCCAGGCCATAGCAGAGAGCTGGATCAGAAGAGGAGCAGCTGGGACTAGAATCAGCTCCCATATGGGATGCTGGCGCTTCAGGCCAGGGCTTTAACCTGCTGTGTTGCAGCACCGGCCTGGCAATACTTTTCTATCTAGAACTTTCTTGCTTAACTTTTAGCCAATCAGGAAGACCCAGACTCCAATTTCTTTCACCTCACCTGAGTAGGGCAGCTGAAGGCAGCTTGGTTTCTCTTCTCCCCTGGGCAGAACTAGAACTTGTCCTAGAAAAAAAATGCGTCTGGAAAAAAAAAGACCTAAATGAACGATGAACAATCTCTGCGAGTGAGATCCCAGTGGAAAGAACGGGGCCATCAAAGAAGGAGGTACCTTTCTCTGAAGGGAGGAAAGGACTTCTACCTTGACTATGACCCTGTTGGAATAAGATCAAAGTCGGCGAACCCAAAAGGCTTCCATAGCCTTGGCAACTCATGACTAGAGCCTAGGGAGATTACTGATGCCATAAACAAGAGTGTCAAATTGTTAAGTCAACAACAGGAGTCACTGTGTACTTACTTCTCGTGTGGAATCTGTCCTTAATGTGTTGTCCAATGTGAAGTAATGCTATAACTAGTACTGAAACAGTATTTTACACTTTATGTTCTGTGTGGGTGCAAACTGATGAAATCTTTACTTAATTTATACTGAATCAATCTTCTGTATATAAAGATAATTGAAAATGAATCTTGATGTGAATAGAATGGGAGAGGGAGCAGGAGATGGGAGGGGTGCAAGTAGGAGGGAAATTATGGGGAGAGGGAAGCCAATGTAATCCATAAACTGTACTTTGGAAATTTATATTTACTAAATAAAAAAAAGAAAAAAAAAGAAATCACATCCTATTGTTCATTCTTCCAGGATTCTCGTCCCTAAAAAGCTATTTGTAATGCTTGCTCTCCAATAACCTCAACAAGTGTTTTCTTAAAACATTTTCCTCGGTGTTTGTAATTATTTTTATTATAATTATATTATATTTATTGTATTATTTTATTATTTTTATAATTTTAGCAGAAGTAATAGTACATTGTTACCTTTTATATCATTAACAGAAGCAGAATATATGTCCTGCTTGAATTTTGATCAGTTGCTGAATTGTCCATAATTACTAAGGATTAATAAACTTATCAAGGGACTTGGAAAGCTAGAGTTGGAACATCTGATTACAAATACCAATTTTCTTGTAGAAGATGTTGTTAAAGAAGATATATCTCTGGTAAGAATGGGTCCTGATTTTGCTTTGATCTATCTTTTCTTGTGATGATTCTGGCAAGGTTAGCGATGAATCTGAATACAATAGGAATAAATAAGATAGCAAAGAAGAAGAAATTTGTAATGTAACAATGTGGGTTTCAGGCATAGAATATAGATAGAACAGGATTCTCAAAAATAGAATGCAATTGGATGAGGTAAAAAGTAAAACAAAAATGTATATACATGGAGTGGGCATTTGGCACTTTGAGATGCCCCTGTTGCATACTAAGAGTGCCTGAGTTTATTTCATAGTTCTGCTCTTGATTTCAATTTCCTGCTAATGCACACTCCAGGAGGCAGCCACAGATGACTTAAATATTTGGATCCTCTGCCAACTGGTCATGCCCTGGACATTGTAGCCATTTGTAGAGTAAATCGACTGGTGGAAGATGTGTGTGTGTGTGTGTGTGTGTGTGTATGTTTCTCTCTTTCTCTGTGACTGTACTTTTCAAATAAATAGATAAATCTGTAACAAAGTAATAAAAAGAGCATACATAAATATGGGTTAGTCTTGCCAAGGAAAAACCAAGCTTCTTCTAAGGACTGAAATACTAGTAGAGGGGCTGGCACTGTGGTGTAGCAGATAGAGCCGCCACCTGCAGTGCTGGCATCCCATATGGGCACCAGTTCGAATCTCGGCTGCTCCACTTCTGATCAGCTCTCTGGGAAAGCAGTAGAAGATGGCCCAATTCCTTGAGCCCCTGCACCCGCGTTAGAGACCTGGAAGAAGTTCCTGGCTTCTGGCTTACCAAGGCACAGAGAAGACAGACAGGAGTGATGGTTTTTAAAAAACTATTGTGGCGGGGCGCCGGATTCTGTCCCGGTTGCCCCTCTTCCAGGCCAGCTCTCTGCTGTGGCCCAGGAGTGCAGTGGAGGAAGGCCCAAATGCTTGGGCCCTGCACCTACATGGGAGACCAGGAGGAAACACCTGATTCCTGGCTTTGGCGCCGAACGCAGCGCGCCGGCAGCAGCACACTGGCCGCAGTGACCATTGGGGGGTGAACCAACGGAAAAAGGAAGACCTTTCTCTCTCTCTCTCTCTCTCTCTCACTGTCCACTCTGCCTGTCAAAAAAAAAAAAAAAAAAGCAAATCTGAACTATACTTATCACCTACTAATATCAATTATGTTATATTTCACCTTTGGAAAAAAATACAATTCTCAAAAAAATAAAATACTAGCTTGGTAAAGAACATAATAACACCTGTCTAAGAAATAAGAATTCAAGAGGTGATTGCTACTAAAGAATGGTTCAAAAAGTAGAAAATCTGAACAGCATATTTTCAAATGGTAACTATGTTTTTTTAACCAAATTGGAGAGTGATTAAAAGGTAAAATAGGTAGTTGAACTTATTTAATAAGTTAGATCTTTTTTGTTTGTTTTAATCAATTAAAAAGTAAAATTATATTTCATATGCAGCAATATATTTAGAAAATAGCCTTGATAAATCATCATATATACTATTTATTTTTAGGAAAATCTGAAACAGTTTAAAATTTGTAAAATGATAGTAAGAGCAACAGGATTTCAAGTATAACTCCTGAGACTCAGAGGAATTAATATTCTGCCACTTACCTGATGACTTTAATTTTATCAAAAATCTTGTATTTTTCATGTACATTGTCCATTTTAGAACATTGATGCATGTTTTATTTTTATTATAATACTAATTTCTATTCCTGATTTCCAGATGTTTTATAAACGTGAATTTTAAACATGTATTATACCTTATTTAGAATGAAGCACTTTCCCACTTTATAAAATGCTAGACGTACAGTCTGCTTAGCTAAAATAGCCACAAAACAATTTAAATGTTACTTTTTTTTGGATATCGGTCTAGTTCCAGTAAATCAATAGATAGCTTTTTAATCTAAGTTGAGCCTTATTTTTTAGCTTTTCTTTCTCTGACAGTAGCTCCCACATTATTCAGTGGAGCTTCTAAAAACAGCAGTCTTACACACGCTGGAGCACAGATTTGCAAACCTTGTCTTTCATTCTTACCAATTCATTAAATGAACACTTCACTACAAGTTGGAAATGATTAGCTAGCAATTCAAATTAATGAAGTTTATTTCTCTTGCATTCACCCTCAGTCGGTGCATAAGCCACTGGTGGTGCATCTACCTAATAGAATAGAATTTAACAATAAAAAGAAAAATTAATGATTCACACAACAATGAATGAATCTAAAATACAATATGCTAAGTGGAAGAAACAAAACTCAAAAAGCTACATATTGTATTTTTCCCTTTAAATTACATTATGAAAAAGGCAAGACTGAGGGCAGAAGGCACCTCACCGTCTGCTAGAAATCAGGGGTTGAGTATTAAATTTTACAGCGAAAGGACACAAGGAAATAATTTCAAGGTGTTAAAACTGTTTTATACCTCTATAGGTTTGTTGGATACCTAACTATATATATATATATATATATATATGCGTGTGTGTGTGTGTGTCAAAACTCCTAGAATTGTACAAAGAGAGTAAATTTAATTTATGTAAATTGTATATCTCTATTCATGAAAAACACACAAAATGTGACTGTGTTAATAATGTTATATAATAGCTAATTTCTCTTTTTTTTTTCTTTTTGACAGGCAGAGTTAGACAGTGAGAGAGACAGAGACAGAAAGAAAGGTCTTCCTTTCGTTGGCTCACTCACAAAATGGCCACCACGGCTGGCTTGCTACACCGATCCCAAGCCAGGAGCCAGGTGCTTCCTCCCGGTCTCCCACGCAGGTTCAGGGTCCAAGCACGTGGGCCATCCTCCACTGCCTTCCCGGGCCACAGCAGAGAGCTGGACTGGAAGAGGAGCAACTGGGACAGAACCGGCACCCCAACTGGGACTAGAACCCGGGGTGCCAGGGCCGCAGGCAGAGGATTAACCAAGTGAGCTGTGGCACCAGCCATATATTAGCTAATTTCAATGTTATTAGTGATATAATTAATGATGTTACACAACAGTAAGAGCTACATTTTAATAACTATTAACTAATTTGAGTGAATTGACATTTTCAAAACATTATGCTTAATAACTACAAGATACAAATTTCCAAGAGTATTTGGGGTGTTTAATAAAATAGACTATAACCTAGGCAGTAAACTAGAATCAATAAAATGCAAACAATTGAAATTCTAAGTGGAACTGTTCTAGAAGGCAAGAACAAGAAGGTAACTAGGAAATCTTAAATATTTGAAAGCAAATCAGTAAGTAAGCAAAAAAATAAACTCAATGGAAACAAGAAAATATTTTAAATTAAATGATAATAAAATGTGATCAATACAATTCTGTGGAATGCATCTGAAGAAGAATGCAAAAGAAATAGATACCTTACAAATAAATGAAAGATAAAAACAGGAATTTTCATTTCAAATAACAAAGTTACTAATGAACAAATGGTGCAGTTTTTAAAATGCTGCTTGGAATACTCATAGCCCATATCAGAATGCCTGGTTCATGTCTCAGTCCCTCTGCTTCCCATCCAGTTTCCTTTTAATGTGGACCCTGGGAGGCAGCAGATGATGGTTTGAGTATTTGCATCCCTGTAACCCACACAGGAGATCTGAACTAAGTCCTTGGTTGGAACTTGTCCAGCCCCATTTTGTGGACATTAAGAAAGTCAACTAGTGGATGGAAGATCTTTCTCTGTCCCTCCATCTCTGCTTTTCAAATAAAATGAAGAGAAATAAATAAAAATATATTTTAAAACAAAGAAATAAGGTTAAAAAACAAATTCAACAAAAAACAGTTCCAAACAGTGAAGTAACAGAGAATAGGACAGTAAATCAATAAAACAAAAGTACACATATAGTAAAATCAATAGATGATTACAATCTAGTATGAAACATTGGCAAAAAATCTGCATTGCACTTTACAAAAAAAAAAAAATCTAAATGGCAAAGCCATAAACAGGAATGGTTCCTTAACTTCTTTGTACAGATAGGAAATTCAAAGTGCTGTAAATATTTGATCAACAGAATGACTAGAATGAAAAAATAAAGATAAAGGTAGATAATATTACAGATAGAGGGTACTGGAATTCACATCTATTGGAGTGGAAATTGGTTAAACCGTTTAGAAAGTTGTTGGAAAGTACCTAGGAAGGCTAGCATCTGACAGTTCTTTGAGAGATGCGCATTGTGGCTCAGGGAGTTCTGTCACTGCTCGGGATACCACCATCCCATAGTAGACTGGAATACTCTTCTTCCTACCCAGATTCCTGCTATTATAACCTAAGTGGCAGCAGGTGAGGACTCAGGTGCTTGTACCCCAGCACCCATGTGGGAAACTCAGATGGAATTTCTGGCTTTGGGCTTCTGCTCGTCCCAGCCAAACCCAGCTGTTAGAGGCATTTGGGGAAGAACTAGCAGATGGAAGATCTGAGTATATCCATCTGTGTGTGTCTATCACCCTGCCTTCCAAATAGATAGATAGATACATCTTTGAAAAAAGAATGTCCTATGATCCAGAACATCACACAAAAAATAAGTTTCAAACAAAAATGTATATATTCATTTTCCTACCAAAAATATATACAAATCTCCTTTTCATAAGGAAAAACTGGAAACCATCCAAATGTCCACCGATGGAAGCGTTTATTAACTCTGGTATATGCACACAATCAGATACTTCCAAATAATGAGAATCAGTGAACTACTTCTACACGGGAAACATGGATGATTTACAACATATATAACGTTGAGTAAAAGGCACTCAACACAAAGGAGTATTTGTTGCATAATTGTGTTTATGTAAAGTAGAAACCCAGAAAAACTAAGTAACTATATATTTCTGTCAACAAAAATATAAATCTATATAAATGTTCATACATTGAAACTCATTTTAAGAAGACTAAGACATATTACCAAATTCAGTATTTGTCAAGTTACTCAAAAGTACTATCAATATATTATCAATTGTGGTATTTTTAGTGGCATTCTAATTTTTTAAAAATATTCAAGTGCATTTACTCTTCCATATCTTTGGCATATTGCACAATTAAAAGTTATTAACAAAGTGCATAATATCTTACAAAAATAGTTATACTTTATACATTTTCAAAGTGAAAATCATACCGTATGACATATAAAAGATAAGATTAAATGCTTTTTTAGAAGTTATTTCAGTATATATCTGAGAAAAGGCTTTAGTCTGCACTCCAAATTTTAGACACTTTAAAACTCGCCTTCTTACCAAAGTTTTTTGAATTTAAAACTCTCCTTCTTACCAATGTTAGTTTTGACCAGAAGGAACATTAATTCTATGAATTAAACAAAAATCGTCAGATTTAGATGTGGAAAATTAGATGGGGATCTCCAAACTCCATGCTGAAGTTAATATTTCCTGGCATAAGAGTTTGAAGTTAGCACAATAAGACACAAAGTGCAATAGGTGTCATATAACAGCATCCTCATGGAAAGAAAGAACCATGCCTTTTCAGCTTAGGAAATAATACTTTGACATGTGCTGTGAAGTCACTGAATCCTTTTAAACAGAGAACTGGCATGATTGCATGTGCATTTTAGGTAAATTAATCTGGTTGCAATTTGGAAGCCTAAATATGAAATGTTAAATAGCAACAGATTTTTTTCATTCTAAAAGAGGCTACAAAAATTAGAGTGATAATCTTTTTTTGTTTTGTGCACTTTTTGTGGTTTAATTTTCAAAGATTTCACCAGTGCCAGCAGAATAACATTCAAAGGAAGATTCATAGCTCCATATTCAAAGTCCCACATTCTCCTTCCTAAGCTCAACTGCAAATATAATTTCTCAAGCCAGAATCTAGGGGCTTCAAGAAAATCCCATTTTCTCTTCTACTGGAAAGAGAAACTACATATCTGCATTGCTTTCCATTAAGGATTCCTTACCTTTCAAAGCCAATCATTTTTCCCCCTCTGGTACCACAGAACTTTCGTTCAAGCCCTTATTGTGCACATAGTTCATCCTTACAATCTTTGATCATATGTCAGACTCTGACAAATTTCTAAGTTACTTGGGTACATTTTTCTATCCTAACGTGCATCTCTAAAACCACTTTTTGATACACTATTTATAGTTAATGCTCAGTGATTCTTTAATAAGCAAACTTCTATATATCTGCTTGAAAATGAAGATTTTCATCCTATTAGGAAATGTCTTGAAAAAATTGATAAAATATATTATATATATAAAGCAAATATTTAAAAAACAGAAGAAAAATAAAAGCACAGTAGTAGTAAGCAAAGTAATACTACTTTTATAACAAATGGATAGATTATCCACATAAAAAATTTAATAAACTAAAAGTGGACATAACAATACTATGAACCAAGGAGAACTAACAGACATATATAGTACACTCTATCCAACAGCAGTAGAACAAATATCCTTTATATGCACATATGGAACGTTCTTCAGTACAGATCATATTTTGGGGTATCAAGCAAATATAAAAAGCCAAAGAAGATGAAAATCGTATCAAATATCCTTTCTGGCCACAACAGTAGGAAACTAGAAATTAATAAGGAGAGAAAATTCAGATATGTGGGGAAATTAACACATTTTTAACAAAAATGAATGTATTAGAGAAAAATGAAAGAATAAAAAAAACTAAGGCCAAGGAATTTGGAAATAAATCAAAATGTATGGGATGAAACAAAAATAATTCTAAGATGAAAGTTTTATGATAAATGCATAAGTGAAGAAAAAATAAAGATCTCAAATAAACAATCTAAACTTTATACTTTAAGGAAATAAAAGAAGAACAAGTAAGTTCAAAGTTAGCAGTAAGAAAAAATAGTAAAAATAAAAACAAATATAAAAGAAGTAGAGACTGGAAAAAAGTAGAAAGTTAAATGAAAATAAGAGTTAACCTTTTTTTTGAAAGATAAAATTGACAAAATATTATCTTAATTAAGAAAGAGAGATAGAAGACTCAATAAATAAAATTAGGGAAAAGGAGACATTACAACTAATAATATGGAAATATAAAGGATCAAAAGAGACTACAATGAATAATTATATGACAAGAAATTGGATAACCTAGAAGAAAATAATAAATTCCTAGAAACCAATCGAGACTGAATCATGAGAAAATAAAAACATTTGGTCAGACCAATAATGAAATTGCTCAGATAGCTAAATCTCCTAACAAAGAAAAACCAATGATCTGATGACTTCATGGGTCAAGAAGTCTACCAAACATCTGAAGCATTTATCCAACACTGCAAATTCTTGCAAAAGATTGGTGAGGAAAGAATATTACAAACTGATTTTATAAGGCTAGCACTAGACATGGACACTACAAGAAAAGAAAATTATAGGTTAATATCTCTAATGAACATGGAAGAGATATCCAACTTAACAGGAACAAGTATTTGCAAATCATGCAAACATACATACATATCATGCATTAATATCCAAATCACATAAGGAACTCAAACAATCCAATATCCAGAAAACAAATAAGCTGCTTTATAAAAGAGCAAAGGACCTGTACAGATATTTCTCAAAAGAATACATATATATGGCCAACATATATATGAAAAAAATGCTCAACACCACCAATCAGGGTAAGGCAAATTAAAATCATAATAAGATATCATCTCACATCTGTTAAAATGACTGTTATCAAAAAAGCCAGCTGACTTCTCATCAGAAACCCCACAAGCTAGGAAAGAATGACAAGACCTAGTTCCAGTCTTAGGAGAAAAAAAAAAAAAACTGTCAACCTAGAATAATGTACACTGTAAAGCTCTCATTTATGAATGAAGGTGAAATAAAGAATAAAGACCTTCCATAACCAATTGAAATTGAAAGATTAGATTTTGTCACCACTCATACAGTCTTACAAAAGATGCTTACAGATTTGCTACACACAAAAACACAGAAAGATAGCCTCCATTATGACAGAATATGAAGGCAGAAAATCCCCCAGTAAAAGTATAAAAGAAATCCAAAGTAAACCACAGGAATATTTATGGAAAAGTGGCAGGACCAAGTCATTAATTATCAATAATCACTTTGAATGTAAATAGCCTAAACTCTCCAGTTCAAAGATACAGACTGGGGATGGTGATATGGCATAGTGGGCTATGCCACCACCTTCAGCACCAGGATCCCATGTAGATATTTGTTCATGTCCCAGCTGCTCCTTTTCCAATCCAGCTCTCTGCTATGGCCTGGGAAAGCAGTAGAAAATGGCCCAAGTGCTTGGGCCCCTGTACCCACTTGAGGGACCTGGAATATGCTCATGGCTCCAGGATTTGGATTGGACCAACTCTGGCCATTGCAGCCAATTGGGGGAATGAACCAGCAGATGGAAGGACCGCTCCCTGTTTCTCAATCTCTCTGTCTGTAACTAAACCACTCAAATAAAAAAATAAAAATATTTTAAACAAAAGGGATACAGACTGGCAGAATCAATTAATAAGCAATACCTATCTATTTGCTGCCTTCAAGAAACACATCTCACTAATAAAGACACTTGCAGACTGAAAGGATAGAAAAAGATATTTCATGCTAATGGAAGGCAAAAAAGGGCATGAATAGCCATCCTTATATCAGAAAAAATAAACTTTAACACAAAAATGTTAAAAGAGATGAAGAAGGGCACTAAACAATGATTAAAGTATAAATTCAACAGGAAGATGTGACTATAATAAGTATATATATATATACCTAATTACAGGGCACCTGGTTATTTAAAAGAAAATTTTAATGGATCTAAAGGGAAACACGGACATTAATACAATAGTAATGGGGGACTCAACACTCCATTTTCATCAGATCAAATGGACAGAAAATCAAAAAAGAAATAACAAAGCTAATTGACGCTATGAACCAAATGGACCTAACTGATATATACAGAACTTTCACCCCACAGTTGTCCAATACATTGTTCTCATCAGTGCATGGGACTTTCTCTAAGACAGACCGTGTGCTAGGCCATAAAGCAAGTCTCAAGAAATTCAAAAAAGTCAAAATCATAGCATGCATCTCATCTGACCGTAATGGATGGAAGCTGGAAATCAACAACTCAAGAATCTCTAGAACATGTGCAAACACATGGAGACTTAACAGAACATTCCTGAATGAACAGTGTGTCATAGGAAAAATCAAAAGAAATCAAAAAGTTCCTGGAAATGACTGAAGATGACAATATACCATATCAAAACTAATGGGATATACTATAAGAAGGAGGTTTGTATCAATTGGTGCCTACATGAAAAAATTAGAAAGGTACCAAATAAATGAACTATTGGTTCATCACCAGGACCTAGAAAAACAACAACAAACCAAACCCCAAATTAGGAGGAGAAGAGAAATGATTAAAATTAGAGAATAAATAAACAATTGTTAAATCAACAACAGGAGTCACTGTGTACTTACTCCCCATGTAGGATCTCTGTCCTTAACGTGTTGTACTATGTGAATTAACGGTATAACTAGTACTCAAACAGTACTTTACACTTTGTGTTTCTGTGTGGGTGCAAACTGTTGAAATCTTTACTTAGTATATACTAAATTGATCTTCTGTATATAAAGATAATTGAAAGTGAACCTTGATGTGAATGGGATGGGAGAGGGAGCGGAAGATGGGATGGTTGTATGTGGGAGGGAGGTTATGGGGGGAAAAAGCTGCTTTAATAGAAAGCTGTACTTTGGAAATTTATATTTAATACAAAAAAGTCCTTAAATAAATTTCAGATGAAAAACAAGAGATTACACACTGATTTGTGCTCTTTCTCTCCCTTCTCCATCTGAGTGTCTTCCATTCTCATTTATACTTTTACTCAGTCTAAAGCTTGCTAGTGTTTGTGGGCTCTATATTTGTACCCACTGAATAATCTATAGGTGCTAAGGTGGACACACTCTGCAGCCTTTGCTAAAGTTAGAGATAACACACTCCTTCTTCCTACCTTTACTGGCAACCCACTTGAAAGCCAATATGGGATGACTTAGGATCTTATTGTGTATCCTTTCAGGAAGCTGGTAATCCAACCTATTTTCTGCTTTTTAATCCTCTTCGTCAAGACCAGAAGAAATAGAAAATCTTTAATATTAAATAAAATAGGAAGATAATTCTTATTCTTATTATCTTATGTTATCATATCTCTTCTGCTATTCCTAAGACTTAACGACTCCACATTTATTTATCAGTTCTGTCGCTCACAGTGTTCAAAATGAAAAGTAAAGATAGTACTTTTCTTAATTAAGGATTATTCTGGGGAATCCTTTTTCATGGGGAAACATGTTAAACCTCCTTCATCTACACAGAAAAATAAGAAGAAAAAAACAGGACAGGTGATTTCATCAAAATTTTGGCTTTGGGAAAGCGATATTCTAGATCTTCAGACTCAAGTTTCCATAATCCTTAAGAAGATCTTTAATCAGCCCCACCATTTGTAACCTAATGTCTTTGTGCTATGTAATTTGGGTGGGAAATACTCCCTAGGGAAAAAAGCAAGCGGTAAATATTGATACTTCAAATTATTGACCCAACTAAATGCTTCATCTACCAAGATGGAAATGGAGTAGCAAAAACAGAAAGTTATGAGAAAAGAACTGGGATATTTCATAGTTTAAATAATTCAGGTATGTATTTTTCTTACATTCTTGAAATATTTTCCCATCATTATTGTTCATTTCTAAGTTTTCTGTTTATTTTCTCTTAGAATCTCTTGTTTCTATAGTCTAAGGTAGTATGTGTATGCTATTCTGCTTGATACCTTCTGTTTCAATCTATTCTCACTTAGAGTTGGATGTCATCAAGTTGCAATAATGAAGAAAAATAATAAATAATAAATCTGCATTATATGTGCTCACAAAACATTCATAGATGTTCAAAACTGTGACAATTTTCTGCAGATTAGTTTTCTGGAGACAACGTAATATCTTCTACACCTCTCAAGAATGGATATTTAGAGAACTTCATGCTCAGTTTCACACGAAAATTAAAAAGTAGGTGAGAATTTAAGCCTCTGTCAAAGTAAAAAGCTAAGATATAAACCGAGTTACTCTAGAAAATAAAATGCACTTCCTTCAAGCTTCAACTACCTTGAGAGAAAGGAACAACAATTCCGGTAATGCATCTTAAGACCCAAAACCTAAGCAAAAACAGCAGGGCATAAAAGAGAAGAAAAGAGGGTGTCCTTGGAAGACTCTCTCTCCCAAAATGTGCTACATGTTGTAATGTCTTTCATTTAGCCTCTGGTTGTTTATGTCCCAATATGCGTCCCTTAATCAAGGGGGTCTTGATCTTTGTTGGACTCACAGAACTCTTTCTCTGATGAGAATAATGGATACTCCTTTCAAAAATGTACAGATACACTTAATACAAGAGAAGTCAATAATTTTTAATTTATGTAAATAAATGTTGAAAATTATATATATATATATATATATCCCATCCTTAAACCATGTATATACTTTTGGACCACAGGTTGTTAGTTCATACACCAAGCTCCTCTCAAAACAATTGGCAGAATAATCATAAGGAGAAAAACCTGCAATTATCATATTTACAGAATAAAATTATCATAGTTGACAATTCATAGAAGACTTGGCATTTGGCATTGTCCATATTTCCAGCCTCTCATTTGCCACTTATCTTCTCTTGTATGAACCACTTTAAGTTTCTAGAAAATAGCTTCCTTGATAGTTCTCTATTTTAGTGGTGTTTTTCCCACTGTTGAAAGCATACTCTATTCCATCATGTGAACACTTTCTTGTACTTAAAAACAGCTTAAACATTACATTCTCCAACTAAATTTTACCAGATTTTCTTGTTAGACCACCATCTTCTGCCTAGGATAGTTGACATTCTGTAAGAACATTTTCTTCCAGAACATGCATGTGGACTTCGATATAAACTTCCCCATGCACATAAGTGAGTAACTGGAAAATTCCTATGTTCAGTAGGCTTCTTGAAGGATTGGGGGAAAGTATTCCTTTCTAATCCCTTTACCACAGGAAAAAAAAAAAGGAAAGGAAAGGTTCTGACCATTTCTGGTCATAAGTACTGTTTTTCTCATAGAGCCAATGGATGAGTTACTTTCCCCTTCCTTCTTCAATCTACTAACAAAAATGAGGAAAAGAATTTACAAGAATAGTACTTATATTCATTTACACTAACTAGCTCAAGAGACTTCTTAAATGCTTGGTAGTAATCTCTAGCATGAGGGGCATCAACAGCCTTTGAATGCTCAACCTCTTTTCAGTTTGAACCCCAAATCTTCCATTTTTGTTCCTGTGTTTCATTAAGTCCCTTGTCAATACAGAGATTTATCCTCCTGCTTGTAAAATGCATGCCCATAAATAAGACTCACATCTAATTCATGAGGCTGAATAAAAAACATATACCAGGTCATCCCTCTGCATTGCTCTATTCATTCCTAGAATGAATAGAGCACACAAATGTTTCTGTCTTCACTACATCCAACTCAAAAGCCCTCGTGCAGGTTAAATTCTATCATGCTTGTTCTATTTTTCCCAGTGTTGTTTTCAAACATTCCTGAATTATCAATGACACATACTTAAATAGAACTCAGATCTTCAATACGGAGCTTTAAGTACATTTGCCAAACTGTAATATAATGCTTGTCTGCTTTGTGGAGTGTGAACTCATTAAGGCATTAAGGGGACTTCACAGCTCTTGGAAAGATAGAATTAAAAGTAAGTCTATTTTGGCACAGAATTTTTCCAGTCCACACATAGTTTTTACACAATATGCATTTCCATGAATTTTTGAAGCCCCCTCATATGTGTTAACTTGATATCTGAAAGAATCCAGCCAGTAATATGTGCATAAAGTCAGTGTAGTGCTTAGAAAAGCAGTGCTTGGAAAAGTAAATAGGCTAATATTTATAAAACCAGTGCCTGGCACATAGTGAGCATTTAGTAAATGTTCACTTATTATTGTAGGACATGATTAAATTCTTGCTTATTATCAATAATAAACATAAAAGAAAAGCATTGAAGTATCTTTCATCCTTAACAATTATTATACAACCATAAAAATACCCAAAACTTATTTCCCAATTATGTATTCCACATTTCTTGTGTTTTTCAAGACTCCAGGTGTCCATGTGTCTTAAACAAAGACATTTCTCAGTAGGTATTAGATAAAATAAGAGAGTCTCACTGAGAATTACAGAATTGTAATAGCCTACATCATTTTACAGCTGGGCACAATTTCCCGAGGCTATACAGTGTGTACTGCACAGAGAGGAATGGAAATAAAACTGACATCCTTAAAAGTATATCACTGAAAACATTAACCACCTCAGGCAAAGGAACAAATGGAAATTAATAATGTGTCTAAGAAATGCTGTACTTTGGAGACTTTAAGAACAATGATAATAAAAGTATGAATATTACAGACTAGCATAGCTAATATTTACATATCTAATGCATAAAACAGTTTAGATAATCCAGGGGAAGGCATACCAGGATGTTTTGGTATACTGATCAATATTTTTGGTAACTCTTTTTATAATACAAATACAGGCTAGAATTGTGATTTCTATTTTTCCTCTTGCATCATCACCCTTAAAATGTTTTTATGTAAATTTTACATAGAACTCCACTATCATAAACAGACAAATGTGCAAGACTTACACAAGCTTTTACTACTTATATTTTGGCTTCTTGATATCCCAAGCCCCCGTTCCCAAGGTAAATCAGATTATTTCCCTCTCCTACTTAAAATCACTCAATATGTTTTTCTACATGTAGAATAAAAATCAGACATTCTATATCCGGGCCACAAGATTTGACTCCTGTGAACTAACTTTTCTTCATATTTGCCATCCACTATTTGCAAATAATGGACTGTTTTATCATGACAAGCTCAAAAACTTATTCAAATTGTTCAATAGCTCTTTCCTCTACCTGTAACATTATTCTACTTAATTTGTGCAGAACTGATTTATTCACCTTACTAAAGAAGACTTTCCTGATCATTAAAATAATCTAGACATCAAAGCCTATTTAATGATAGTACCTTATGTTAATTATCCACAAAATATTTACCACTACTCTATTCATTTGCTATTTGCTTTTTTCTGTTTCACCACTAGGATACATGTTCTATGAAAATAGGAATTTTTTTATTCACTGGTTTATCAACTGTGTCTTGAACTTGCTTGGGGGGTGGGAATTACTGATTAAATGGATGAATGAATGCATAAGTGAGGTTCTTTTTATCTTTGCACACCTTGCTTTCCTTGCTTTTTTCTTCCTTGATTTTATTTTGCTATTTCTAAATTCTGTAAAAAAGATTATTTCAAGCACTCTGAGACATTTTTTAAATGAACACTTTCTGAAATTCTTCCATATTCTCAAAAAGAGGCATGCTGTCCCTATAGATAGAGAAATGCTAAGCTTATTTGTTGAGAGGAATCAGTTTCCATATTAAGACCTAGCTTCTCACAGCCTTGTATGCCCATTCCTTCTCTTTCATATGAAAACATTTTCTGTTATGTAAACACTAGTTTTCAGCCTTATCAGTAGACAAAGACTGTGATCACTGTCAGCAGTCTCATCTTCACACATTAAGCATAATGAGAAATTGATTTGCTCCCCAGCAGATCAGTTTGTTCCTTTAGCTTCACTGAGATAGCAAGATGTAGAAGGAAACCAGATGGCTGGGACTAAGAAAATAAAAATGCATTAATGCAAATTCCGTGAGAAATAGTGAATATTTGCAGATATTTATTTTTTACCCGTCTCCAGTTACATAAATTTGCAAGATATACATGATAGTTCTGCTATTACCATATTTTTTAAAAATTACTCTAAACACATAATGGGATTTTATTCTGAAAGGAGTACAAGATACTTTCCTTATTATATATGTTTATATTTCCCAACCATTTTATAATGTAGAAGAGAAACTAGAATTATGCACATACAAATCTTTGGTTTCTATTGGACCAATTTCTTAGCCTGTGATCCTGTGTATTCTAGTGGCTCAATCGCACATTTTCTTTTCTTTTTTTTTTTTTTTGAAAGATTTGTTTTATTTATTTGAAAGGCACAGTTGTAGAGACAGAAAGTTGCAGAGAAAGGGAGAGACAGAGATTTTCTTTCTATAGGTTCACTCCCTAAATGTCCAGTTCTGCTATGTGGTTGCTGTAATTGCTAATAAATCAAAATAAACATCTTCCCATAACCCAAAACTAGCAAGCAATAGGTTCTCGGAAAATACTAAGGAACTCCAGCTTTTTCAAATTGAGAAGTAGAGACACATACACACCCATCTCAACTCATTTAAATTCTTTTGACTGTTAGTGGCTTCTATATAACAATCCACTGCCTTCCAATCCCCTTCCTTGAGGACTATAATCTTAAATTGTTTTAGGAATATTCTCTTTAGCCATATACTGATCCTACATACTGTTATTGCTTTTGTTCAATTTGTTAACTATATTCTATGAGTGTTGTTTTTATCAAAAGTAAATTGAGGCCGGCGCCGCAGCTCACTAGGCTAATCCTCCGCCTTGTGGCGCCGGCACACCGGGTTCTAGTCCCAGTCGGGGCGCCGGATTCTGTCCCGGTTGCCCCTCTTCCAGGCCAGCTCTCTGCTGTGGCCAGGGAAATGCAGTGAAGGATGGCCCAAGTACTTGGGCCCTGCACCCCATGGGAGACCAGGAGAAGTACCTGGCTCCTGGCTTCGGATCAGCACGGTGTGCCGGCCGCAGCGCGCCGGCCATGGAGGCCATTGGAGGGTGAACCAACCGCAAAGGAAGACCTTTCTCTCTGTCTCTCTCTCTCACTGTCCACTCTGCCTGTCAAAAAAATAAATAAATAAAAATAAAAATAAAAATAAAGTAAATTGTCTGCATGAATCCTTGGTTTTATACATTCATGGGCTCTCTCAAAACCCATTCACATTTATACATTATTCTTGATTCTTTACACACTTGCCCTTTTTTTACATTCTTTCCATTATTATGTAAATATCCTGTAGTATTGCTCTTCCTTTACCAAAATTCATAAGCCACATATCTTTCAAAATATTAATATTTCTCTTTCTTATTCTTCACAGGCAAACCTGTCTAGTTGACTGCATAATTTATTGTTTTTTGTATTTTCACATTTCACTTGCTCTTCAACCTTTTATTCCTACTCTTCAGCATTCCAACTAAACATCTCATGTTAGCTTCATGTTGGAATAAGTGTTCAATTACACTTTTTTCTTGATAACACAACATATTCATCAACATTTTCTAGTCTTTGTATCGATTTCTGTGACATCCTTATCTAATCATTCTCCTACTATTGTTCTGAATATCTCTTCTTGGTAAATTCAGTTCATTCTCCTCTCTCTGATATCTAAACAAAATATTTTCATGCTAACTTTTAAGTTCTGTCATCCTCATTCTCATTCGGAGTTTCTATGCCTTGGTTTCAATAAGTCTCATATTGACTTCTGAAACTGGATCTCTTTTCTTGAATTCTCTGATAAGCTCAAATCCATGCAATTACCTTCCTACATTACACCTTTCCTTTAAAGTCTTACAAGTATCTCAAACTTAACATATTCAAAAGCAAACTCTCTTTTGTGCTCCATCAAAAGGAAATTGGAGAAGAGGCATTAGGGAAAATGATGTTTGAGTGGGCAAAAGAAATATAAATACAATGTAAAATGAAGTAGATTAATTAAAATCCACAATGGAAGCAAATTTTTAACATCAAAGATGAAAAACTTCTAGAGGCATCTAGGGATTGAGTGGCAGGGAAGATTACTAGAAATAGAAATCAAGCAAGCACTACTTTTCACTTCCAGGGGGAAAATCTAAAACAGTGTAAATGAGATAAAATCTCATTGCTTTTCGTGCTTTTTACGGGAAGAGATCCTGACCCAAAAACATGTAAAAAGATACAAAACATCAGAATATAAGAGAAATTAGAGGGCCCAGCATTGTGGAATAGCAACTTAAGCTGCCACCTGCTACACCAGCTTCCCATGTGAGCACTGATTGGAGGACTGTCTGCTCTACTTCTGATCCAGCTCCCTGATAATGTACCTAGGAAAGCAGTGGAAAATGACTCAGTGCTTGGGCCCCTGCCACCCACATGGGAGATTAGGATGGAGTTCCTGGTTCCTGGCTTTGGCTTGGCCCAGCCCTGGATGTTATAGCCATTTGTGAAGTGAACCAGCAGATGCAACATCTCCCTCCCTCTTCCTTCTCTTTCTCTCCCACTCTCTCTTTGTAAGTTCATCCTTCAAACAAATAAAATAAATCTTTAACCAAAAAAAAAAAAACACACACACAAGAAATCACAATGGTCAGAAGAAAAGCTCACATACATAGAAGTGGAAAGTACAGCATGAAGAATTACTTGAGCAATGAAGCTGGTGCAAGGCAAAGTTTGACCAAAATAGCTAATATAATTATGACTTTAAAATGAATGTAAAGGTATGCAAATGCTAAATGAGATATTTAATGGTATTCAATCATTCAGTCATTCTGTTTTTCATTGTCAGTACAGTATTCAGTAAATTTCACTCGGGTCTGGCATTGTATCTCAGTGGGTTAAGCCCTGGCCAATAATGCCTGCATTCTATATGAGAATGTTGGTTCACGCCCCACTGCTCTGCCTCTGATATGTCTGCTTGCTAATGCTTCTGGGAAGGCAGTGAATGATGGCTCAAGTACCCAGACCTGTCACCCATGTGGCAGACCTGGGTGGAGTTACTGACTCCTGGCTTCAACATGTCTCAACTCTAGCTGTTGTGACCTTGTGGGTAGTGAACCAGCAGATGGAAGATCTCTCACCGTCTCTCTTTCTCTGTCATTCTGCCTTTCAAATAAATAAATCATTAAAAATACATTGCATGAGTTATTGACTCGGTTCCTTCAATGTACAAGTATTACTTTAGTCATGAACTAGAGATTTAGGAGTGGCAAAACAGATTTCTGCCTCAACAAATACACAGTCTTGAATTTAACCAGGTTTAGGTTTTTGTTCAGAAGCAATTACATTTTCTTTTAATGTCAGTTTTCTTGCCTGGAGAATTTTCTATGGTCATGTTGTTACTACTTATAGAAAAAAAAAAACTCAGTCTTAAGTTCAGAGAAAGGTTTGTTGTCACAATCTTTACTTTCTTTTCCTTAAATAAATGCACTTTCCAAGCTTAATTCAGGACCTCAAAACATGTTATTTACTTCTTTTCAGTGGCTCATACCAAAGGAGAAAAAGAAAACACATTGAAATAAAAAGCAGCAATTTTAGTAGCTTTTAATATCTACCCCTGAGTGGTTTTGCTTAATTATTTTACTTTATGATTAACAAAGGCATTTAAAAACATTCATCCTGTAAAGTATATAGCATTAAACAAAACAAAATTCATTCCCAATCAATTTGTGCCCTATTATAAAATATGAATAGAAATTTACTATCTTCTAATACAAAATAAGCCTTGGTAGCAAGTCATTCAGAATGAAATCACGGGCTAAATCAGAAGCTTGAAAATAATATTACAATTCAACAGAAGCTATAATTTCTCAGATGGGAATATTTAGGTACATACTTTGGACTTAAAATCCAACTAAACTCATTGGTAATGCATACCAAGAATATTGTCAAAGGTAAGTGGGAAAGGAGAGAGAAGGAAAAAGGGGCACTTTTCCAAATTACAATATCAATAAATATATGAAAAAAATCATCTTTGAGAGCTTTTATGTCCTTGTATGAGGGAAATTGACCATAATTTGATCAATTTTGGGCACAGCAACAGGAATCTATCACTAGAACCGGTAACTGTACAGTGAAATGTGTCTCTCCCAATTTCAAGAAATCGATCTGGGATTGAGAATGGGCAACCACTAGGCATTATGAAATCAATGAAGCAGGTTAAAGGAACCTAAGAAAGGACAGAGCTGACCAAAATGGTCTGAATCCCAAGGGAATTGCAGTAATATTTGTCAGTGTACCTTGCGAATTAGTAGATAATTGTATAATAATAATAAATATAAGTATAATAAAGGGCATAAAGAATTATGAAGAATCTCTAAACCGAATGCAATGAAAAAGACTATATATGCTATTATAGGCATTTAGAATACTGGAACTAAAGTTCCCACTTATTGGGATTTAATGATGAAATCATCTACTGTTAGGCAATCAGATACATATCAAATCTGAGACATACTAATGTAGAAATGGTTCTAATCTGGTGTGGACAGTAAATATGAAGCAGAAATGAAGCCACTACCTAGAAAGACTAAGAACTGGGAAAGAGGACACCATTACTACAATCCAAAGGACAAATATAAGGGGTCTCCCAAGTTTTTATGAAAAAAATGTGTATTGTGAAAAAATGACACATGTATTTCAATTTTTTTGCATCCAAATAAACTTACCTTTCAATTCCACTTCCAGTTACTTTTTGAGGTACCCTCACATAAGCTGGAAAGACCTCTACTTGGAATTTCTAAAGTAGTAAAAGAAAACAGAAAGCAAGAGTAAACCTAGTATATGAGGCTGGTGACTTTCACCACAGAAAGTCTATTTCAACATTTGCCATGAAGATGCATAATAGTTTGGTTCTTGTTTGGATGAATGGTATCTTGTTCTCCCATGGATAAGTACTAGCTGCAATGATTTTTTTATAAAATCATACTTAGGGATTTTCAATTTCCCTCACTACAATTTTAAAATCAATGTAGAAGTGATATCTAGGGGCCGGCACTGTGGCATAGCAGGTAAAGGCGCCACCTGCAGTACCCTCATACCATATGGATGCCGGTTCAAGATCCTGCTGCTCCGCTTCAGATCCAGCTCTCTGCTACAGCCTGGGAAAGCGGTAGAGGATGGCCCAAGGACTTGGGCCCCATGTGGGAGACCCAGAAAAAGCTCTTGGCTCCTGGCTTTGAATCGGTGAAGCTCCAGCCATTGCAGCCAATTGGGAAATGAACCAGTGGATGAAAGACCTCTCTCTCTCTCTCTCTCTCTCTCCTTCTCCTCTCTCTGTGTGTAACTCTGACTTTCAAATAAATAAACAAATTTTTTAAAAAAAATAGAAGTGATATCTAACAACAACATCCTCAAACCCACATTTTCAAATTCACCTCAGTGTTCATCACTTTTTTGAACTTGGCCAAGGTGGGCCTGTAATGATAAAGAGAGGGAAATTATTTATGAGTGTTAAAAGATACTAAAAAGGTTCTAATTCAAAGTTCTAAATTGTGTTCTTTCTAGTTGCCAAAATATCACCATCATTCCAAGTGCTGTCAGCAGTATAGAACATCTCTCATTTCATGTTCTGATTTACTTAAACCAGTATCATTATTAAGGGTTGAAGACAACACAGTATGGAGTTTAGAATTATAGTGAGTCAGGGCAAGAAGGGCAGATGAAATAGGAATGTGCGAAGATTTCGAATTTCTAGGAATGCTTTTCAGTGAAATCGGGGAAAACGCTATGGTTCTCAATGTTAGGATATTACTAATATGTAAGACACAGTCATCTTGTTATAACATTTCATTCAGAAACTACCTTTTATGGGGAAAGCATTTGGCCTAGCAGCTTAGCTGCCAACGGGGGCATCCCCATCCCCTATCCTCATCTCTGTTTCCTGTTCCAGCTTCCTGATAATGACCTTGAGAGGCAGCAGGTGATAGCTAAAGTAGGTCCCACTACCCACATGGGAACCTGGAGTGAATTCCAGACTGCCAACTTGGGTCATCCTACTGTCAGTATTTAGGATGTTAACAAGCAGATGGGAGTTATGTATCGCTTTCTCTCTACAAAATACATAAATAAATAAATATTTTTACCATCATATATGAGTAATTTACTTACGCTGAACACATGTGGGGATTTGTCTTAAGATTTACTTACTTATTTGAAAGGCCAAATGTCACAAAGAGAGAGCGATCTTCCATCTGCTCACTAATCCCCAAATGATCACAACAGCAGGGGCTGGTCCAGGCTAAAGCCAGGAGCCCAGTTACTCCATATGGGTCTCACCTGGGTGTCTGGGGCCAAAGCACTTAGGTCATCCTCCTTGCCTTTCATATTACAATGAGTTGGATTGTTCTCAAATCAGCACTCTGTAAGGAATGCTAGCATTAGAATCAGTGGCTTAACCCTCTGCACCACAATGCCAGTCCCTGAACACATTTTGCTGTTGTTTTTGTTGTTTTGTTTAGATAAAAAGTGTCCTGAAAGTCAGTCTTGGAAAACTAGAATTTATTTATATAAAAAGGGATTTTTTTATATTACAAAGGGTAGTTTGGCCACTGAAATGCAATATATGGGGTCTAGGATGGTTGATAGTGTTGCTGCTAGAAGCAGGGACAATCTTGTTGAAGCAGAACTTGGCACTCCAGGGCTTCAACATGCCCCATATTTCTTTCAGGATGACATTGCAAATACTGTTTGATTTCTGTAAAGATGGCAGTGTTAAGTTTCCTAAATGATGTCCATAACTAGAAGACACAATGGAATACTATTCAACTACAAAAAATAATAAAATTCTACCATTTGAATAAAAATGGATGAAACTGGGGGATATCATGTTGAGTGAATCAAGCCAGACACAGAAAGACAAATAGTGTATGTGCTCCCTTTTATGTGGAAGATAAAATTAAAAAGAAAAAATCAAAAACCAAAAACAAATTAAAAAGAAAGGCTTGTGTGTCAAATTTAGAATGCAACTTGTCTTGCTGAAGTCATTTTTACATTTTTTGAGATATTTATTTATTTATTAGAAAGTCAGAGTTACAGAGAGAGAGAAAGAGATGGGGAGAAAGATCTATGATCTGACGATTGGCTGCCAAGATGGCCACAATGGCCAGGGCTAAGCCAGAATGAGGCCAGGAGCCAGGAGCTTTTTCCAGGTCTCCCATATAGGTGGCAGGGAACCAAGCACTTGGGCCATCTTCCAGTGCTTTTTCCAGGCCATTAGTAGGGAGCTGGATTGGGAATGGAGTCACTGGGACTTTAACTGGCACCCATATGGGATGCCAGCATTTCAGGTGGTGGCTTTACCTGCTACTCCACAATGCTGGCCTCAGTTCCTGCAACTTTGATGATAGTCATTGTTTGAAAAGAATAATGTGTTAGCTGTCAGTAAGTTTTCAGAGTGCTGTATGTCACTTTAGGGATTTTGGATATAAGCCCCAGATTCTCATGAAATAAAATAAAACTATTTCTGTACTTCATTTGAAATTGGAATCTGAGCCCATCATTTAGGAAAATTTGTAAATTATTATAAAGAAATGTCCAGTTACCATGAAAGTATACAACTTCACATGGTTGCTCCTACAAAGGTCAACCTCATGTGAACCTGGTCTCTTGTTGTATTTCCTTGGTAACCGGCACAACATTTTTGTGAAGCTACTTACCCTGCACTTATAAATTTCCCAGTAATCATTAGACTAACTGGCACTGTATTCTGCTGTTAACATTTAAGAAGACATATTTAATGCTATAATGTGGTTATAAGTCTAGAAAAATAAAACAGAGGGAAAATGTGGTTCCAGGAAGTAAGTAAAGTACCAAACAGAAACCCATAGCAAGAAAAATTGATAACATCTAAAAATGCAACCGAGACCTGAATATAGCAGTTCTAAAAGTGATAATTTTGCCTATGACACAAAAATGCATGAGTCTTTCATTTTGTTATAACCAACAACCAGTAGTTTCTTGAGCCCTCCTAGGTGTATTCATTTGGGTTTTAGACAGTAATGAAGCCCAGAGTAGTTCTCCTGCCGTGGTGTGAACTGTAGTATGTGATCATATAGAGCAGCAGGACTAGTTAAGCACTCTGCTACCCATAACCAAATACATGGTGCAATGAATCTGCATAGTGAAACTGGGAAAGATTTATTAATTCATCTTAAAAATAAACACAGAACTTCCTCAAACTGGCAATAAAGACATATCACATGTAACCCACATCCTATGCTAAGAAAAGGGAAAACAGTCTATCGAGTTAAGACAAAGTAAGACCAACAGTAAGAATGAGTGAGAACTGAAGATGTTCCAAACATAGCACAAGTATGTTTCCCACATTATGATTAATGTTTCCAAAAATAACCCTATAGAGTGAGATCATTGTTTTCATTGTCAGGTGAATAAACTAAATCGGTAGAGCTAGTGAAAAATTACAATATGACACCAAAACTTGATCTGTTTCTACTACCATTACCTTTCCTTGACACCTTCTTAATTAAAATTGTTGTTTTACACAAAAAAACCAACAACCTCCTTATTCATTTAGCTTTATCTAGAATCTCCTTTCTCCACTTATTTAAGTCATGGCTAGACATATTTTCCTAAAATCTTGTTTTCATCATTTTAGACATAACACACTGAAATAAGTGTCCATATCTAAAAGGTAACATAATATCTCTATGTACTAATTTTCCGCAATATGAGTTCAGCCTCTACCCTAAAATCTACTAGTTCCTGGAAATGACATTCATTTCCACTTTTCCCCATAGTTCACTTCTTGAAGAGCTTACTCAAATATTTTGAGAATCTGCTACCTGCTTCTGTTTGGGCTGTGAACAACAAACACAGTTCCCTTTGTGTCCACAGTTGATTGAGTCAGAGAACAATACCAGACAAAAGCTGGACTAGAATTCTATTTCCTAGAAATTTGGAACTGGAACTGAGACACTCTGAGCTATCTCTTAAAATACTTAAAATCTTAAGTGACACAAAGCTTGGATTGGGGCCAAAGAGTTAGTGTAAAAGAGAAGACTCGTGTTCAGAGACAGGACGAGAGAAAAGTAGTTGTTCAGAGAAAAACGGGAATGAAATGTCCTTGAGAGGAAAAGGGGAGGAAAAGAAAACTTTCTGGCTCCTTATATCTGTTTTTATGGTGCCTTTAATCTATGCATTCTTAACAGGGGCTATATCACTTTCAAGAGAACAATTGGGACTTGAAGTGGGAGACAATAAAATCATAAATTTCGCAACAATTCTTGGCTCTCCAAAGCTCAACACTGCCTGAAAAAGATGTTATTCATTAGTATTTAATTTCATTCATAGGGAGACGATTAGGAAACGAATCTCTGAGGAGTTTCCTTAAGAGAATAATAACAAAAAAGGAAATGTTGAGAAACACTGCTCCAGTCTGTCATTCGTTTAATTAGCAATGATTCCTGAGCACTATTTACATGGGAGCCACTGAGCTACACTTTGAAATAGTGGTGAATAAGGCACTGATTAACCTGTTCTGATGGATGCATCATGTTCCAGAAGACATCCTGGTGTCCTTGAAATGACTTGTGTTAATTTTCTCAACCAGTTTGACTAAAAATCTCTTATTTGACTAACACAGTAAACCATCTTCCAGTCAACCAGGGAAATAGGTACAGCATTGTGGCATCACAAGTTTACCCGCTGCTTATTATACTGGCATCCCATACTGGGGATATTAGAGTGCTGATCCTATCCAACATTGTGACAGTGTGCTCGGGAAGACAGCGGCTGATGGCTCAAGCACTTGAGCCCCTGCCACCTATGTGAGAGACCAGACGGAGTTGTTGGCTCCTGGCTTTGGCCAGGTTCAGATCTGGCCTTTGCAGCTACTTCAGGAGTAAAACAATGAATGGAAGATGGGTCTTTCTCCTTCCCTCTCTCTCTCATGCTTTGCCTTTCAAATAAATAAATATACAGTTTTGAAATTCATGAGTATATTTAATCTGATTTTATGTTTAACTTATTAGACCATAATGTTTTAGCCACAATTTATTAAACAATATTTGTATGTCACATACTGGGTACAAATTATTTCTAATCTTTGTGAAAAGTCACATGGTAGGTATGCATTTTTATTATTTTAAAGGTTTGCCTATTTTTATCTATTTGAAGGGAGAAGGAAGAAAAAGATAGATCTCTCATCCTCTGGTTCACTCCGCAAATGCCTGTAATATCCAGGGTTGAGCCAAGCTGAAGCCCAAAGCCTAAAATGTCAGGTCTCCCACATAGGTGGCAGGAACCCAGGTACTGGGTCCATTACGTGCTGCCTAGCAGAATGTGCGTTAGTAGGAAGTGGAGTCAGAAGTGGCACATGGACTCGATCCCAGGCACTCTAATATGACATACAGGTGTACAAAGCGGTATCATAACCACTAGGCCAAACACCTGTCCCCTTTTTAAAAGATTTATATATTTACTTGCCTATTATTTATTTATTTATTTATTTATTATTTGAAAGAGTAACACAAAGAGAAATAGGGAAAGAATTTTTTACAGTTTTAAATAACAGGAAATTGAGATTCAAGAAGACTAATTGGGTTACGCCTTCATTTTCCACTAATACTACCTGACTGCTACACGATGATTTTTCTGCTAAATCCTGCTACATTTTGTATGCTTAGGCAGTTTACCAAAAACAAAACACACTTGTTTCTTCATCTCCTCTGAAGCTTTCATGGGTCATCAAATTTCCCTAAATTTTAGTCACCTCATCTGTAAAATGTGGGAAATAATGTCCAAATATGGTAGATGTTTCTTAAGTTAAAATTATTGTTTACTTCTTATAGGTCTATGATATAACTGAACAATCAAAGCTTAACAAGCCTCATTGACAGCTTTTTTAATGTAATGATACTCATACAAAGTGCCGTTTTTCAACTTAGAAGTTCTCCTCTGGAAAGGAGTCCAGCATTCATACTTCAGTTGTAGAAGTTTATTACTGGAATAATTTTTTCTATTGCTTCATTAATATAAAAATTGTTCATTTATTGTTTTTTGAATTTTTATAGTTAACAGTTTTCCATGAGATCCTACTACATTGTGCTTGCTTCTGTACAATATTTAAATTATATTTTACAATTATATTTCCACATGTAAATAAGAAATAGAAAAGTTCAGCATACTAGAAAAGAGGCAAGAATATAAATGGTGGAGAAGTGACCAATTACCTCTTTCATTTATCTCTCTCTCTTTCATCCTGTCTCTCTTTTGTTAATGAACTTACCAATTTTCACAGTGACTCTTGAAAGTATATAATGAAGAAAAGCACAAAGTCATTAGGACACCACAGGTTAGGCAGTTAATGCCCTTAGTATTGAAGCCACGATTTATATGAGTTTATGGCCATAAAGTTCATGGTCTTTTCCCTCTGTAGATACACTGCCTCCTAGAAGTCCAATGTAAAGTCCACTCCCCAGAAAAGGGATATTTTCCTTCTATTGTTCAAATTTTACAGCATCAATTCTCCACAAGGCTTGAATGTATAATAATGAGTTCTCTCCTATGCCTACATTTCCATTCCATTTTTTTTATTTCATTCAGCCCTCCAGCAAAACAATTTTTAGTAAAGCAAAAAGTAACATTACCTTAATGTTGCTTTAGGACAAAGTCATTTCTCTAAGGAAGTATATAGGATAGTTCTAAATGAGTTTATACTCATGTTTGAATATAAATAGAAGGTAAAGTTTAGCTCACTAGGCTAATCCTCTGCCTGAGGCGCTGGCACCCCCGGAGTTCTAGTCCCCACTGGGGCACTGGATTTTGTCCCAGTTGCTCCTCTTCTAGTCCAGCTCTCTGCTGTGTTTCCGGAGGGCAGTGGAGGATGGCCCAAGTGCTTGGGCCCTGCACCTACATGGGAGACCAGGAGGAAGCACCTGGCTCCTGGCTTCGGACTGGCGCACCATGCTGGCCATAGCTGCCACTTGTGGGGTGAACCAACGGAAAAAGGAAGACCTTTCTCTCTGTCTCTCTCTCTCTAACTCTGCCTGTCAAAAAAAGAAAAAAAAAAAAAAGGTAAAGTTTAAAGAGAAAACAGTACCTTAATTATATCAAGGCTTCCTGTGGTCTACCAACCTGCAGAAGTGGGAAGGTTCTCCAATGGCTTACACACTCAGGCTCCTTGGTGCTCACCACAAGATGATTGTTCTGCCTCCCATGTGTCTTTTTTGTTTTTTTAAGATTTATTTATTTATTTGAAAGTCAGAGTTAGAGAGAGAAGGAGAAGCAGAGAGAGAGGTAGAGAGAGGTCTGCCATCCGCTGGTTCACTCCCCAGTAGGCTGCAACAGTCGGAGCTGTCCCAATCCAAAGCCAGGAACTGGGAGGTTCTTCTGGGTCTCCCATGAGTGCAAGGACTTGGGCCATCTTCTACTGCTTTCCCAGGCCATAGCAGAGAGTTGGATTGGAAGTAGGGCAGCCAGGACTCGAACCGGCACCCATATAGTTTGCCGGCACTGCAGGCAG
Source organism: Oryctolagus cuniculus (assembly GCF_964237555.1). NCBI lineage: Eukaryota > Metazoa > Chordata > Mammalia > Lagomorpha > Leporidae > Oryctolagus > Oryctolagus cuniculus. The sequence continues at coordinate 75,232,241 of NC_091440.1, read as the reverse complement.
TGGCTTTACCCACTATGCCACAGTGCTGGCCCCTCCCATGCCTCTTTAACTAACTGAATTGAATATGATAAATTAAGGTCTCTCTTACAATTCAATTATGAATTAACTAAAATCCAATTTCTATCCAAAGTCCACATGAGATGCCAGAAGAACAAGTAGCAATGTCATTTTCTAGTACACTATATTTTTTTTTTGTACCTCCCCAGTGCAATGAAAAACCATTTGACTCCCAGCCTGGAGCCCATTGTGAAACTTTTTTTTTATTGAAAACTTTTATTTAATAACTATATTTGGGCCACCTGTATCACATTTTTTATAAAGTGCTTTTCAAATTAAAACACTAATTTATAGAATTCATAAAATCATAGAATTAGAAGAATACATTCATACATAGAATCAGAATTATGGAATTTGGGCCAGAGAATCTGTTCTGAAGGCTCTCCAAGTGGTTGTGATACACACTCACTTACTTAGGTTTCTGGTGTTCTCTTTTGATGTGGTATTAGCATGTATAGACAGAAATAGACCTGGGCTATATTAAATGTATAGAAATGGTATCAACAGCATACCTTATAATGCAGACTGATTTTGCAAACCATAATAGATTTAGAAAATGCCTCCTAAAAGTTATTTTTCGGCCGGTGCTGCAGCTCAGTAGGCTAATCCTTCACCTAGCGGTGCCGGCACACCGGGTTTTAGTCCCTGTCAGGGCGCCAGATTCTGTCTTGGTTGTCCCTCTTCCAGGCCAGCTCTCTGCTGTGGCCAGGGAGTGCAGTGGAGGATGGCCCAAGTGCTTGGGCCCTGCACCCGCATGGGAGACCAGGAGAAGTACCTGGCTCCTGCCTTTGGATCAGCGCAGTGCGCCAGCCACGGCGGCCATTGGAGGGTGAAGCAACGGCAAAAGGAAGACCTTTCTCTCTGTCTCTCTCACTGTCCACTCTACCTATCAAAAAAAAAACGCTAAAAAAATAAAATTTAATTTAAAAAAAGTTATTTTTCAAAAATATATACAAAATGGTATTTTAATTCACCATGCATCATATTACCATTTTTTGTGGATACCTTTATGGTATATTTTACCCTCAGTTATATTTCCAGGAAAATCGGATGTCTTTCAAAGAAGAAAGAATGTAAACTTATCTTACTGTCATGGGTTAAGAGTAGCTAGCAACTCATTATATAGACAACTATAACATATGATTTACCAAAATACAGGTCAGCTATTACTCCTTATGTTGGAGACGTGTCTGTGCTACTGCTAAACAATAGGTATATACAAGGTGGAAAGGAATTAAAAAGTATTCCCTTGACCTTGATTATCAGAAAGTTCAAACTAAATCACTGACTTCTGGTTTCAAGTCTAACACATAATTAACCCGAAAGCCATGGCTCTCACTCCTGCAGCAAGAAAAAGCTGGACACACTGAAAATCAGCCATTTTTTGGATTCATCAGAGAACTGAAGTTACAAGACAAGTTGCTATCTCAAAATCTTGAGAGACAAACACACAGAGAGAATCATACACAAGACCTCCTGGCACAAGAAACACTGCAGCGAAAAATCCAATAAGAATACTTAAACTGTAAATTTGGTGAATTTCCAGAGATTGTCTTGGGCGGGAGAAGCTCCTGGGCGACCACAATCCTCCGCAGACTTGTGAGCATTAACTCTCACAAACCCATGAGGCTGTCATAGTGCAGATCTGAGAAAGACTCTAACCTATCTCTGGCAGAAGGATGGGAAGCACACTTATTTTGATATACACTCCATAACAAACACCTACTCTATAGGGGGAAAACAAAACATTCTCAAAGCCTTATTCTTGCTGAGAGTAAGGAATTCTTCATATTCCAGCCCCTTCTATCATTTCTGCCTCACCAAGTGAAGAGAGCGACAGTATTAGAGTCAACAGTATTAGAGCTTCAGAAACTAGTTAGGAGCAATGCAGCTAGGAAACTGTACCACTGGAGAAACACTGGTAAAGTAGGCCCTGGCACACAGATCACTAAAAGACCTGTATTTGATTGTAAATTACAGACTACTCCTTATTCCCCACATTTTACCAAGGAGACTCCACTAAAATAGCAGTATGTTAACACTTGAAAGAGCTTCGTTGCATGGACTCTGAGGAAGAGTGCTTAGGAAAGCCCCAAGTCAGAAGAGACAAAAATAAAGACACAAAGGGAATTTGAAGCCTCTGGCACCCAGAGCCAGTATGTACAGCAAACATTAAAAACAGCAAATTGCTACTCAAACAGCATGAATATTCAAAATGAAGACCTACTTATCTCATGTCCTATTACCCAATACAATATATCCAGCATTCAACACAAGACAAGCCAAATGGCAAGAAAAATACACAAGTTGAAGAAATGCAGCAGGCATCACACCCAGACTCAGGCATGACACAGATGCTAAGATCTCAAACAGGGGATTCAAAATAACTATAATTAGTATGTTAAGTAATATGGTGGAAAAGTAGACAATATGGAAAACCAGATGGGCAAAGCCAACAGAGAGATGAAAATTCTACAAAAAAAATGAAATACTCATGAACATTGTAGCAGAAATCAAGTATGTTTCTGATGTAATAAACAGTAGATTTGGGGGCCAGTGCTGTAGCATAGCGGGTAAAGCTGCTATCTGCAGAGCCGGCATCCCATACGGGTTCCGGTTTGATTCCTGGTTGCTCTACTTCTGATCCAGCTCTCTGCTATGGCCTGGGAAAGCAGTACAAGTTGCTCCAAGTCCTTGGTCCCCTGCTGCCACGTGGGAGACCCAGAAGAAGCTCCTGGCTCCTGGCTTCGGATCAGCGCAGCTCCGGTTGTTGCAGTCATCTGGAGAGTGAACCAGTAGATGGAAGACCTTTCCCTCTGTCTCTTCTTCTGTCTATAACAGTGACTTCTCAAATAAATAAATACAATTTAAAAAAAAAAAAAAAAGAAAGTAGAGACAAAGGCACAGATGAAGATAAAATAGCTTATTTTCCTTATTCTTTATTAATTAAAAGGTAAATGTGTAGTATATGGATAATTGCCAGATACTATATGGGTAATTACAGCACATGGATAGGTAAAAATGAATGACAGCAATGTCACTGAGGATACAAGAGAAGAACAGGAATACTCTGCTATAAAGCATTCAAAGAAGCAAAACCAAAATTGCATGCTTTATTATAACATCCCTCCTCCACTGCATACAGAAGAAAGTTCAGCCTCATTATTGTGGCACACATGGCTCCTTGATATAATTTAGCTCCATTCCGACCATTTTAGCCTTAATCACATGCAGCCTTTACTGTAGTTATATGAAATGATTATAATTTTCTGAATATAACAACTCAATATTTTTACTCACAGATTAATATTCTTACGATATTCACTTTCTCATTCTCCTTGTCACAAATGACTTTCATAGTTTTACAAGCTATTTGCCATTCTATAAGGTAACTCACGTAGCATTGCTAGGCAACATTCCTCGGCACATCTTTCTCTCTTCAATCAGATGGAGAAGTGAAGACATTGTTGAATATTCTTAAGACACTCAAAATTTTCTTAATGTTAGAAAATCTCTCTCAATGAGATAAGGAAGTGTAAAGAGGGACAACTATTAGGAAGATAAGATTCTAGATTTTTTCTGGTCATTATGGATTTAAATAGGCTACTTGACTTTCATATGGCAAAGTCTAACTCATGGCAAACAAAGAGATGTTAAAATTTGGCAGTTAGTTACATTGAGTTGATTACAGAAATATCAAGTAGATCCAATCTTTAGCTGGCGCTATAACTAAAGAGAGCAAATAAATAACTAAAAATATAGAATAAATTGTTATAAAAATATTTTTTAAAGAAGGAGCAGTTGGAGCCAGCACTTAGGCACACTAGGTAAGCTACCACTGGCAGTGATGGTGCAGGTTGGAGTCCCTGCTGCTCCACTCCCCATCCAACTCCCTGCTAACACACCTAGGAAAGCAGCAGAAGATGGCCCAAGACCTTGGGGTCTGCCACCCACTTGGGAGACCCGGATGAAGCTCTTGGCTCCTAACTTCAGTCTGGCCCAGTCCTGGCAGTTACAGCCATTTGGAAAGTGAACCCGCAGATAAAAGATCTCTCTCTCTCTTAATGCATCTCACTTTGTAACTCTGCCTTTCAAATAAATAATTAAATCTTTAAAGAAAGGGAGGGGGAGCAGAGTTAGGAAAAGAGTTGAAGAATGGTACTGCCTCACACAGGACACCAAAATGTTAGGAAAAGAGGTGCAGAATAGAGAGGAGGCAGTGTATGAATTTACAACCAGATGGAATTTATTCAGAGAAAATAAATCCATAGAGGTGGGTGACCAACTGCCTGTGTGCCCATGATGGAACACATGGCGGAAGGCCCCGACCCCCAGGGACCGGGCCTTTCTACATTTTAGGAGGGCTGGGGATGGGGGTGGGGTAGGGGGCAGCAGACAGAGAGGAATTCCTGGAACTGGTCTTTCAGGGGTTCAGAGCAACTGGTCTTTCAGGTGGTTGTGGTGGGTGGGGTATGAAGACAATAGGGTGTGAGACCCAACTGAGATTCAAGGGCAAGGAATACATTCCAATGTTTATCTCTTTTGAGCAATGAGGGAGAATGGCTGAGGCTTATGTCCTTGTTCCATCAGGCAGTCAGAAGCATAGTGATGAAATGCATAAATAAAATCATCTTGTCACAGATACCAATGGAGACTGTTTGCAAGAAAGTAAACTTGGTCAATGGAATGAATACTGGACAGAAATTGAAGGCAATGCTAAGAGGACACAATTGGCTCTGGCTCTTACTAGAAATATGAGACATAAGCTCCTCCCCCTATCTCCACCACCTCAATATATATCCATTTTATAGTGACTCACAGTTCATACATTCTAAAGTAATTCTGGCCAGTCGATGTGGTTGTAAGTAGAACTTAATCCATCTATCACTTTATCGCTAAGCACTTGACTCTAACTATAGCAATTTGTTCAGAAAGGAGTACTCAACCTAAGTTGAACCAGTGGGCTTCTCTCTCTTGCTGTTGTCATAGCTATCAGAATGAAACTTGTGTCTTAGATGTTTGAAAGTTGCAAGGGCATTGCAAATTATGTCAGAGGCCACCCTCTGTGTGAAAGGGAACACATTTTAACCATGATGACAACTACCTTTCTCCCTCTTCCCTCCCTGTCTTCCTCTCTCTCTCATTCTCTCTCAGGCAGTTGCTGCCCAACTGGTCAGAAAGTATGGTTGGTCATCCAGAGAGTCTTTCAAATTTCCTCAACGTCATTTTTTTTTAGGTGTTTTACTTTTGGTTTTGTGGCCTGTGGTTCATCAGCAACAACTGAAATTGCCCATAACAGAAGCCATACCACTGCAATGGTAATACGCTGCCTTCCTTAACATGATGGATAGGTGACATTCAGTCAATGATTGCTCCAAATTCAGCAGTGTTCTTGGGGCATTCCTGCACCTGAATTTACACATGGAATATCACTGCATTGTGATTGTGGGCCAGCCTCAGATTGCCCCTATGAACCCTGGAGCTTTTTCAATTATAGTTCACTTGTCCATGCCTTCCTCACTTTTTATTATTATTATTTTATTTGAGAGGTAGAGTTACAGAAAGAGAGAGGGACAGAAAGAGAGAGAGGTCTTCCATCCACTGGTTAACTCCCTAAATGGCCACAAAAGCCAGAGCTGTGCCAGGCCGAACCCAGGAGCTTGGAGCTTTATCTGGGTCTCCCACATGGGTTCAGGGGCCCGAGCACTTGGGCCGTCTTCCACTGCTTTCCCAGGTCATAAAAGAGACCTGGATTGGAAAAGCAGTCTCCGGGACATGCACTTGTGCCTATATGGGGTGCCAGCGCCACAGGTGGAGGATTAGACCACAATGCCACCAGCGCCAGGCCTGACTTTCCTCACCTCTGATCTTTGGGCTGGCTTATGAATTGTCTGAATGTCAGTTTAATGTGTAATGGCCCCCAAACTGAGAAGAATCCTGAGACAAAAGAAAAAATAAGGAAGCTCCAAATCAGAATAAGCTTATTTAGGACAGTTTCCATATGGTTTTTCAGACTCAGATGCATTCATGATCTGGGAAAAGCTAAAGCAATGAATTTGTCCACACAGGATATAGATTTGCTTGCTGTAGGCTGGCTCCAGTCTCACTTGGATTTCATGTTCTCTTGGGCTCACAGATATGTGAATCGCCCCTAACCATTTTCCTTATCTTGAAGATGAACAGAGTATTTAAATATTCCCAAATATTTCTGTCAATTGATCATCTGTCTTACATACATCTTTTCATCATGGCATTATAATTTATAGCCAAGGTAAATCCTAGCTTAAGGTTTGTACTTTGTGATTTCACTTATAGAAAGGGATTAACGCCGGCGCCACAGCTCAATAGGCTAATCCTCTGCCTGTGGCGCCAGCACACAGGGTTCTAGTCCCGGTCGGGGCGCCGGATTCTGTCCCAGTTGCCCCTCTTCCAGGCCAGCTCTCTGCTGTGGCCAGGGAGTGCAGTGGAGGATGGCCCAAGTGCTTGGGCCCTGCACCCCATGGGAGACCAGGAGAAGCACCTGGCTCCTGGCTTCAGATCAGTGCAGTCGCAGCGGCCATTGGAGGGTGAACCAATGGTAAAGGAAGACCTTTCTCTCTGTCTCTCTCTCTCACTATCCACTCTGCCTGTCAAAAAAAAAAAAAAAAAAGTTAACATAATGCCTAACACAAAATAAATCTTTATGAATTTTGAGCCATTATCACCACCCCAATGATACCAATGCCTTTAGTGGATTGTGAGCGTAGAAGGGAATAGAATTAAGTAACCCAATTAAGCTACTATAAAATATACATTTATTATTAAGTTAACATGCTATAATTTCTACCCAGCAAAATAAAGTATTTGGCATAGAACATTTATCCCAGTGTAAGCATTCTGGAATTACAAAATTAGACTATCAGATGTTTTAATTCACAATCATAATTGTGGTCAAATTAGGGTGAAAAACTAGAAAGAAAGATTTTGGTTTTTGTGGCATCAAATTCGACATATTTTCTATTTCATTAAAGCTGAATTTTTATGATCATATAAGGAAATTTTTTCAATACTTATATAATTTTAATTTTCTTTTGATCCCTTTCAATTAATGGAAACTGTATGCTTTTACAAATGGAATGTTGGAATGTTTCACTGACACTTAATGAATTCTAGCATGGTCACACCATGCATTTCTATAACCATCTCTGCCTCTATGTGATACTAATTACATTTCTTCCAAAACACATTAGGCCACTTACACTGTTTGTTGTCTTAAAATGTTACATTAGCCATTTACCTCCTAAAATTTGCTGCAGACTTTTGTTTACAGTCATTAAATATACTTTAGCACTTTAACTTTTCAATAAATTAGAAGATCTTTCTTTTGCAATAAAATTTCCAGTGGCAAATGCTTTAGCAAACATTTAAAAAGCTAAAATATTAAGTATAAAGGAATCTTGTTGTTTCTCTCTTTTTTTAATTTTTTTTTTTTTTTTGACAGGCAGAGTGGACAGTGAGAGAGAGAGACAGAGAGAAAGGTCTTCCTTTTGCTGTTGGTTCACCCTCCAATGGCCGCCGCGGCTGGCGCACCGCACTGATCCAATGGCAGGAGCCAGGTACTTATCCTGGTCTCCCATGGGGTGCAGGGCCCAAGCACTTGGGCCATCCTCCACTGCACTCCCTGGCCACAGCAGAGAGCTGGCCTGGAAGAGGGGCAACCGGGACAGAATCCGGCGCCCCGACCGGGACTAGAACCCGGTGTGCCGGCGCCACAAGGCGGAGGATTAGCCTAGTGAGCCAGGGCACCGGCCTGTTGTTTCTCTTACCTCAAGGAAAAAAAATCAAGAGTCTTTAGAAATTATGCTATTAGTTAGAGGAAACAATATAAGAAAAGGAGTAGAGGGAATGAGATGGAAAAAAATTCTAAACATTTAGGAATAGTTAAGTACTTTTGATGTATTTGATAAGTCAATGTTTATCATTGTTGTTGTCATATATTATGTTGTCAAAGTTTTTTTCCTGAATAGGCAACAGAATCTGAGGACTAGAATCATACTGTTTTGTGATGAGTCCTGTCTTTGCCACTTTTTATACATACAACAAAAATCCTGCTAGAATATATTTTTCTCTTTAGAATTTTACCACATATTTATATACATCAGCAGAACTATAACTAGTGGGATGTTGGGGCCAGCGCTGTGGCATAACTGGTTAAGCCGCTGCCTGTGGTACTGGCATCCCATATGGGCGCTGGTTTGAGACCTGGCTGTTCCACTTCTGATCCAGCTCTCTGCTGTGGCCTAGGAAAGCAGTAGTAGAAGATGGCCCAAGCCCTTGGGCCCCTGCACCCTCGTGGGAGACCTGGAGGAAGCTCCTGGCTCCTGGCTTCGGTTCAGCGCAGTTCTGGTCCTTGCAGTCATCTGGGGAGTGAACCAGTAGATGGAAGATCTCTCTGTTTCTACCTCTCTCTGCCTCTCCTTTTCTCTCTATGTAACTCTGACTTTCACATAAATAAACCTTTAAAAAATAGTGGGATGTTAATTTTCTTTAAAAATAGACAATGTGTAGTCTTAGAAACAGACTGTAAACACCTACACTAATCTCTTCATTTTTATTTGGCTAGCTGACATGAGGTAGACACAGTGGTTTTTAATCATTATTGCAATTGTGAAAAATCTTAGTCATCCCCACTAATTGTATAATTCAGCTATGAAAGCTACAATTACTGATACCCAAATCTGTCAATCAATATTTGCTTATATCTATACATAGCAGAACATACATTTTAGAATGTGAAAACAAAGACTGTCATGATAGTATTGGATTCTTACCTTCCTGCTGTCAGAATCTAGACTCCCCATAGAGGGACTCTAGCCATAGATGATCAGTCTATTCCAAAATTATAGCAAAGATCACATGATATTTAGGATCTTCCCTAACACATAGGGGCTGCTGCTGTGGCATAGAGGGCTAAGCTTTTGCTTGTAGTGCCTGCATTCATTATGGCCACCAGTTCAAGTTCCTGCTGTGCCACTTCCAATCCGGCTCCCTGCTTATGCGCCTGGGAAAGCAGCAGAAGATGGCTGGGCCCCTGCACCAAAGTGGGAGACCTGGAAGGAGCGCCTAGCTCCTGGCTGCGGCCTGGCCCAGCCCTGGCCATCATGGCCATCTGGGGAGTGAACCAGTGAATGGAAGATTCTCTCTCTCTCCTCCCTGTATCTCTCTCTCCCCTCTCTGTATCTCCTCTCTGTATCTGTGGCTTTCAAATAAATAAATAAATAAATCTTTAAAAACAACATCTATTCTCCTTTTTTTTTTTTCACAGAAAGGTCTTCCTGTTCCGTTGGTTCACTCCCCAATGGCCGCTGCGGCCGGTGCACCGCTCAGATCCGAAGCCAGGAGCCAGGTGCTTCTCCTGGTCTCCCATGCGGGTGCAGGGCCCAAGGACTTGGGGCATCCTCCACTGCACTTCCGGGCCACAGCAGAGAGCTGGACTGGAAGAGGAGCAACCGGGACAGAATCCGGCGCCCCGACCGAGACTAGAACCCAGTGTGCTGGCGCCGCAGGCAGAGGATTAGCCTATTAAGCCGCGGCGCCCGCCATAACACCTATTGTAAAGATTAACTAGATTTCTCTCTTAATGCCTGTTTCCTGCTTGTCTATTCATTGCAAATTTCTTTGAAAGGACATTGCAGACATTGAGACAGGGACGTTTGTTTTCAAAATGAGAATAAATGTTCAGGTTTCTAGTAGAGCCTATAAGACAGTCTTCTTTCAACACATGAGAACGTCTGTGATAGCCCAGGGAATTGGTACCTTCTGGGCCGCTCGTGTTGGGATCCTCAGAGGTTAGCCTGGTGCTTGGCACACAGAACGGGTTCAAAATCTTGTTAAATGGAACAAACGTGAATGGTAATTGGCAACCTCGCGCCCTGGTTTAATCCTACGACACCACATAACAAATCCCTTGTGCAGTATTTCCAACTAGATGCCAAGTCACTCAGGCGCAGTGATCGGTTTTTCTCACAACCTCCAGCACAAGTCTTAGCAAGTAGCTCTCTCATCCACTGAAATTAAACAGTCAGCAAAGGAAGAGAAAAATTACGAAGACCATAAGAAGAGACATACAGGACTGGGCTGTTAGAAAGGCAGAAAAAAATCTAACTCTAAAAGGGGTTAAGACCTCAGCTTCCTGGGCATTAACACAACGTTCAGACGCGCAGGTTGCCATAGCAACTATGGAGCGCCTACTTTACGCCCCGCCCACCGCCCGCCCAGTTTCCGTCCCCAGTCACGCCCCCAGCTCCATCTTACTCTTCTTCCGTCAACCCCACACCCTTACTTCCGCCCCAACCTGCCTGCCGGAACCTAGCGCACTGGTGTCTATGCCCATGTTTGATCTGCCTGATTATAAATACAGCTGAAAGTTACTGAGTCTGGAAACGTATCCATTTGATGAGATCCATACTTTCTCCTAAGAGATTATGTGCTAACGTACTAGCTATTTGTAACTCGGAGTCCCTGCCCAGCATGAGCATCTGGGGCCAACTTTCAGGCAGATCCTTAGACAGCTGCAGCGGCGGAGGTCCCCAGTTCGCCGAGGGAAACGTGGAGCTGGGCGGGGCGGGGCAGCGTTCCGCACAGCTGCGGAAGTGGGGCTTCCTGGCGGGGTTGGCGTGGAGTGTCGGTGCCGACCTGCTCTACCATGTAAGTGTTGGCCTACCGGCCGCCTCAGTGCGTAATCCCGCGGCCCGACCCTGACTCTCTCTTGCTGTCTTCCTCAGGTCGAAAGTGTCCTTTAAGATCACGCTGACGTCGGACCCGCGGCTGCCATACAAAGTGTGAGTAGCTCCGCCGCCGCGGGCCTCTTAGGGCTGGGCAGTACTGGGCTGGGCTGAGGGTGGTCCCAGCCGGTTAAACGGGAGGGACGTGTGGACAGGGCAGTGGCGGTTTTCTGGGATTTTTAAACAGACTGTCTGCTGGTGATAAAGGCGTTTCGCCACTCTGACCAGCTGTTAGAACAAGTTCCCCGGTCCAGACTCTGAACTTTCTTGAACGACTCTTAGGTTTCTGATTTTTGTGACTCGACAATTGGTGTCAGAAAGTCCTAAGCCTCCAGCTATACACTTCCTATGCAGAGATGTCATAGGAATGTTTAGAGGAAATGGGAAATGAGGAAATAGAGATCATCCCTGGGAATTGTTACCCTGCTGCAGTTGGATGAATGGTTAACAGAGCTTCGACCCAGGTGCTTACCTGGACCATCCTTTGATTTTCAGTAAACATTCTTGAGATGGTTGCAGCCGGAAGACCCAGGAAATGTAGCAAAGAACTGGACTGAAGTAGGATATTGTGCAGTTGATATAATTAGTCCTGGGGCTGTCGACCTGTACTGGTAACTGCTGCCGTCTTTCCCGTGAACTGCCATTCATGACACATGCAACATCCCATCCCTCCAAATGAGTATGTTTACTTTTTATGTCAAGTTTTCATGATAGCAGCCTGGAACGTTATGAGTTCCGGTAATACCTAAATGTACCTAAAATGTAATTTTGAAAATTTCTGATTTTTTCATTTTATTTGAAAAGTGGAGAGACAGAGACAGAAAAGACCTGCCATCTGCTGGTTCACTCTCCTTGTGCCCATAATAGCCACAACTGGGCCAAGCTGAAGCCAGGAGCCCAGAATTCAGTCCAGGTCCCTCCCATGGGTAGCAATGACCCAAGTACTTAAGCCGTCATGGCTACCTTCCAGCGTGCGTATTAGCAGAAAACTAGAATTGGAAGCAGAGCCTGAACTTGAACCCAGGCACTCAGACATGGAATGTCAGAAAACTAAGTGGCTTGGTAAACCACTGTGTCAAATATCTGCCCCAAGAGTTTTTTTTTAATCTCTTTTTTGAGCTCCACAATTCATTTCCTTACCTTCAAGATATCAGAAGGAAAAAGTTACAAAGGGGCAGAGAGAGAGAGAGGTCTTCCATCTGCTGGTTCTGTCCCCAGATGGCCACAACGGCGAGAGCCGCACCGATCTGAAGCAAGGAGCCAGTAGCTTCTTCCGGGGTTGCCACATAGGTGCAGAGGCCCAAGGACTTGGTCTGTCTTTTACTGCTTTCCCAGGCCATAGCAAAGAGCTGGATCAGAAGTGGAGCAGCTAGGACTCCAACTGGCGCCCATATGAGATGCCGACTCTTCAGGCCAGGGCTTTAACCCAGTGCGCCACAGCGCCGGCCCCTGAATTGAGTTCTTAGCTCCTGGCTTGGGCCTGGCCTAGCCCGGGTATTGTGGATGTTTGGAGAATGAACCAGCAGATGAGATTTCCCCTCTCTTTTCTCTTCCCTCTTGCCATCTTCACACCCCCTCATTGTCTGTCTTTTTTTTTTTTTCCTTAAGAATTATGTTATTTATTTGAAAGAGTTACAGAGAGAGGTAGAGTCAGAGAGAGAGGTCTTCCATCCGCTGGTTCACTCCTCAAATGACTGCAAATGCTATAGTTGAGCTGATCTGAAGCCTGGAGCTTCTTCCGGGTCTCCCTTGTGGGTGCAGGGACCCAAGCACTTGGGCCATCTTCTGGTGCTTTCCCAGGCCGTAGCAGAGAGCCAGTCAGAAGTGGAATAGCCAGGACTTGAACCTGGACTCAACCTGTACCCATGTGGGAGGCTTGGGTCTTTAACCCTCTTCCCACAGCCTCTCATTGTCTTTCCCACAAGTAAGTAAGTAGTGTCTTAAAATTCTTTTGAATACAGGATGAATTAAAATGTGTTTAGATGTTTTACTCTGATTTGCATCTTTTCTCCAGGTTTATTTTCCACATTTTATTCTCTCCTTATTACAAACATCACTTAAAGTTTCAGCCTTCCCATTTCCCATTCTGAAATTAACAAGCTAGCCATTT